>NW_027206664.1:1258332-1558332 GCF_032191515.1 Phaenicophaeus curvirostris
CCTCAGCGCCTCGTCCACCCGTGCCTTAAACACCTCCAGGGAAGGTGACTCAACCACCTCCCTGGGCAGCCTATTCCAGTGCCCAATGACCCTTTCCGTGAAAAATGTTTTTCCTAATGTTCAGCCTGAACCTCCCCTGGCGGAGCTTGAGGCCATTCCCTCTCATCCTGTACCCTGTCACTTGGGAGAAGAGGCCAGCTCCCTCCTCTCTACAACTTCCTTTCAGGTAGTTGTAGAGAGCAATGAGGTCTCCCCTCAGCCTCCTCTTCTCCAGGCTAAACAACCCCAGCTCTCTCAGCCGTTCCTCATAAGGTCTGTTCTCCAGCCCCTTCACCAGCTTCGTCGCTCTTCTCTGGACTTGCTCCAGAGCCTCAACATCCTTCTTGTGGTGAGGGGCCCAGAACCGAACACAGGATTCAAGGAGTGGTCTCACCAGTGCCGAGTACAGAGGGAGAATAACCTCCATGGACCTGTTGGTCACTCCGTTTCTGATACAAGCCAAGATGCCATTGGCCTTCTTGGCCACCTGGGCACACTGCTGGCTCATGTTCAGTCGGCTGTCAACCAACACCCCCAGGTCTTTCTCCTCCAGGCAGCTTTCTAGACAGACTTCTCCTAGTCTGTAGCACTGCATAGGGTTGTTGTGCCCCAAGTGCAGGACCCGGCATTTGGCCTCATGCCATTGGTCTCAGACGAGTGGTCCAGCCTGTTCAGATCCCTTTGCAGAGCCTCCCTACCCTCCAGCAGATCCACACTTCCACCTGGCTTCGTGTGATCCGCAAACTTGCTAAGGGTGCACTCAATACCTTCATCCAGGGCATTGATAAAGACATTGAACAGGGCTGGACCCAGCACTGAGCCCTGGGGAACCCCACTTGTCACTGGCCTCCAGCTGGAGTTATCTCCATTTCCCACCACTCTCTGGGCCCGGCCAGCCAACCAGTTTTCCACCCAGGAGAGTGAGCACCTGTCCAGGCCAGAGGCTGACAGTTTCTCAAGCAGAATGCTGGGAGAAACTGTGTCAAAGGCTTTACTGAAGTCCAGGAAGATACATCCACAGCCTTTCCCTCATCCAGTAGGCGGGTCACTTTGTCATAGAAGGCGATCAGGTTAGTTTGGCAAGACCTGCCTTTTGTGAACCCATGTAGACTGGGCCTGATCACCCGGTTCTCTTGCATGTGCTTCATGATAGCACTCAAGATCACCTGCTCCATGACTTTCCCTGGCACTGAGGTCAGACTGACAGGCCTGTAGTTCCCTGGATCCTCCCTGCGACCCTTCTTGTAGATGGGCACAACATCAGCCAGCCTCCAGTCCAGTGGGACTTCCCCAGTAAGCCAGGACTGTTGGAAGATCATGGAAAGGGGTTTGGCCAGCACATCCGCCAGCTCCTTCAATACCCTTGGATGAATCCCATCTGGCCCCATAGACTTGTGGGTGTCTAGCTGGGCTAGCAAGGCTCTGACCACCTCCTCTTGGATCATGGGAGCCTCATTTTGCTCCTCTGGCTCCTGTGTTTGTACACAGAGGGAACAACTTTCCTTAATATTAAAGACTGAGGCAAAGAAGGCATTAAGTGCCTCAGCCTTTTCCTCATCCCCTGTCAATGTTGTTCCTTCTGCATCCAGTAGGGACTGTATATTCTCCCTAGTCCTCTTTTTATAGATTTTTTATTATCTTTCACAGACTTTGCCAATCTGATTTCTAGTTGGGCCTTAGCCCTCCTGATTTTTTCCCTGCACAATCTCACTTCCCTCCTGTAGTCCACCCAAGAGGCCTGTCCCTTCTTCCGAAGCTCATAGACATTCCTCTTCTTTTTGATATCTGTCAAGATCTCCCTGCTCAACCAAGCTGTTTTTTCCCCCATCGGCTCTTTTTCTGGAACATGGGGATAGCTTTCTCCTGAGCTGCTAGGATTTCCTTTTTGAAGAGCTCCCAGCCCTTGTGGGCTCCTTTGCCCTTAAGGACTTCCTCCCAAGGAACTTTATCAACCAGCCTTCTGAACAGTCCCAAGCCTGTCCTCCAGAAGTCCAAGGTGGCCATTCTGCTGCTCCCCTCCTCTCCTTACTTCTCCTAGAAATGAGAATCCTATCATCTCATGATCGCTGTGCCCCAGGCGTCCCCCAACCGTCACATCTCCCACAAGGCCTTCTCTGTTCACAAACAACAGGTCCAGCGGGGCACCTTCCCTAGTCAGCTCACTCACTAGTTGTGTCAGGAAGTTGTCTTCCACATATTCCAGGAACCTCCTAGACTGTTTCCTCTCCAGCAGACATCTGGTAAGTTCAAGTCTCCCACAAGGACAAGAGCTAGTGATCATGAGATTTCTCCCAGTTGCTTGTAGAATATCTTATCAGCCTCTTCTTCCTGGCTGGGTGGTCTGTAGCAGATTTCCACCAGAATATCTGCCTCATTAGGTGCTCTGCTGATTTTTACCCATAAACACTCAACCCTATCATCACCATCAATGAGCTCAAGGCTATCAATACACTCTCTGACATGGAAGACTACCCCACTGCCTCTCCTGCCTCTCCTTCCTCTCCTATCCTGCCTGAAGAGTTTATAGCCAGCCATAGCAGCATTCCACTTATGTGGGTCATCCCACCACGTTTTCGTGATGACAGTTATATCGTAGTCTTCTTGCTTTACAATGACTTCTATTTCCTCCTGTTTGTTGCCCATGCTGTGTGTATTGGTGTAGATGCACTTCAGTTGGGCTGTTGATCCCTCTACACTCCTGAGGGGAATAGTCTTAATTCCTAAGTCACTACTCGCTGTAGTTTCTAACCCATCAATAACCTTTGCCTCTTTGCTGCCACTTGGAGTGCTATGCCCCACTTCCTCTGAGGTGGCAGATCAAAGGTCCTTGCCAGCACATCATTACTCAAACACAGTATCCTCCCACATATTGGCGAGAAGCTGGTCTATATTTCTGTATTGCCAGAAAGGCACTTCCTACGTACAACGGGGCAAAAATTTTGCTTTGCTGAGAGAAGACATGTACCCAGCACCAGCTTCATGCACCAGCTTGATCCCAAGCCTGGTGGAAGACAAAATCAGCTGACATCAAATGGCAGAGGCAAGGATAGCTTCTTGAGTTCTCCCCAACATCCTCTGTAAATATAATGGCTGTCACAGTGTCACACCAGGGCTATCCCGGGCTATTCAGAGCAAAAAGCTCCTTCTTCTATCACCTCAGTCAAAGAAATTAGACTGCCTCCCTGGTAATGCTGAGTGCTAGGGATGGAGACTCTAACACAGACTTTCCTGTCAATTACACAGAAAAAGCTATTGGTTGGCTTCGAGTGTTGTTTGAAGGGTAGGGATTTTTTGCATCAGTTATTCATCACAATAAATGCCAAGAGCTAAAATAAACTACTTGACAGTTTTGTAATGATAAAGTTCCAGTATATTTTCAGGCCTAATTTTTTATTATGGCAACATTTTTATTTGGTGATAGCTTCACCTGCATAACAGTAATATATGTTTTATATCTCTAAATAAAACTAAGCAAGAAAGGAATTTCCATGTTCTTTGAATTCTTGCTTGATCTGTTCTGCCATCATATTAACAATAACTTTTAAAATGGTATTGTCATAAATCACTAGTTTTTTAAAGCACAAAGAGAATGTTCAAAATCTGTAACTAAAGCTTTGCAAGACCAATAATAGCATAAAGAAAAATTTTACCTCAAAGGATTCTACGCACTTCATCAACTAATAGAGACAATATATAGAGATCACTTCCAACTCGGCTACCAGTCTTGCACAGATGGTATAGAAAACTGGGGTAAATCTCATTGAGACTAATCTATACAAACATATGCTTAATTAGCATAGTGCATTGCACACAGTGTAAAACAGAAACAGACTGTATTGCAATAACTGATCACAGCATAAATTGGTTTATTTTGATCCTTCCTAGGAAGGCACAAACTTTTTTTTTTATTATTTTGCAGATTTCACTCGAATTAATTTCAGCTTGCTGGAAAAAAAACAAACAGAAAAAGGAAATAAGGATGATAGAAAAATAATCATATCAAGGCTTCCATTTATGCTGAATTTTGTTCCTATGACTGATCCCACTGCCTTCAGCTGGCTTAGATTTAAACATGTACACAAATCCTTGCTGGATCAGGGACTACCATTAATCCAGGAAAAAAGCTATTGTCCCTCAGGCCTACTCACAAATTAAACTTGTTTATTTAAGTCAATAAAGATAAACTTGTGTAAATCTCTTTGTGAACAAGGCTATTTCACTTTAATGATGCCTTATTTGGGGTTAGAATAAATGTGTTTCTAATCAACTTCAACTAACCCAAATTAAAGGATGTATGCAGATGAATGGTGAAGTATTTGGAATAATAAGAACAACAGAGGGATAATCTGATTAAAAAAACCAAACAGAAATGCTGACAACATGAAACATTTCTAATCTATAAAAATCAGGAAAAGAGAAAAAAGAAAAGGCAGTTTCAGTGACTACTGACACATGAGAGTGGACATGCCCTAGCTAGCAATAAGTGGAGGGAATACATCCAAATGGATCCTCAGGGAGCTCACATGGGGAGCCCCTGCTCCTCCCTATCTCAGAAGGGAGCAGTAAAGTGCTGCTGGACCTGAGGGAGGTCCTGCAAAACCATCTGAGAGGCTCTGCAGTCTGCTTAACTGCAACCTCTGCTGTCAGCCAAGCATAATTTAAAAGTGCTTTCAGTTCAAGCTGTGTAAGACATTACCGTTCCTTCATGGTGGCAAACCACATCTAAAATTAGGCATAAACTTGAGGTTTTGAAGCCAGGACACTAGTATGAAATTGAGTTCACTGAGCTTATGTGTAACATCTGTGATCACATCTGAACTACCAAGCTCCCCTAGATGGATGCAGGCCTTTGGGATTTTCCTGTAGCAAGATCTTACTGCCTGATTGTACGAGAGCTCATAATCCATTTCAGTGTTAAGTCAAGCAAGTTAACGCAGCAAAGTAATTCAAAATTCAAGTGTTTGACTATGCCAAAGTTGTCTGTCTCAACTCCCTCTGCTTTTGGTTACTCAGGGCAACTGTATTTATGTGCAAATAGGCACTAGGAATTAAGATAAGTTAAGGTAGTTAAATAATTTACTCATCAAAATAATTTACTCATCAGAATTATACAGTGTAAATGAGGAACATGAGTAGATACAGAGATCTCATGTTATGAATTTCTTACAGGAGATGTCACATCTAAGGATTACTGTCTAACTCCATTCCATCTGATAAATGTAATGTACTTTATAACATAAACACCAATCAGTTTGCACCATGATGGGTCAGAAACGCACACCTTTGCTTTCAGTGCATTATTTTGAATACCAGTTATTTCTTAAGTCCACTTTGACAAGGGTTTAAGATAGACATAGCAGGCTTACATCAAGGGCTGTCAATTTGTTTCACACTGCGCAAATGTTTCCCTTTTTTTTGCTTTGCTTTGAAATCTCCTAACAGCCTAATCTGAAATGACAGTGAATTATGTAATATTGGAAACATACATATGAAATGCCTCTTTATGTATTTTGCTGTGACTCCCAGCCTTAAGTCACGGGGTTTTTTTAAAGTTTGAGGAGTACTTGGCCCTTTCAACATATTTAATCTACTATATGCTGGTATGACTAAATAGAATCATAGAATGGTTTGAATTGGAAGGGGCCATGAAGATCATCTAGTCCAACCACCCTGCAGTGAGCAGGAACATCTTCAACTCAGTTAGGTTGCTCAGAGTTCCATCCAACCAGACCTTGAATGTTTCCAGGATGGGGCATCTTCCACCTCTCTGGGCAACCTGTGCCAGTGTTTCACCACCCTCAGCATAAAAAATGCTAAACTTCTTCTCTTTTAGTTTAAAACCATTACCCCTTGTCCTATTGCTACAGGCCCTGCTAAAAAGTTTTTCCCCCATCTTTCTTATAAGCCCCCTTCAAGTATTGACAGGCCGCAATAAGCTCTCTTCAGTCTTCTCTTCTCCAAGGTGAACAACCCCAACTCTCTCAGCCTCTTCACATAGGGAAGGTGTTCCAGGCCTTTGATCATTTTTGTGGCCCTCTTCTGGACCTGTTCCAACAGGTCCATGTCTTTCCAGTGCTGAGGGCTCCAGAGTTGGACACAGCATTCCAGGTACAGTCTCACCAGAGCAGAGTAGAGGGGCAAAATCACTTTCCTCAACCTGCTGGCAAAGCTTCATTTAATGCAGCCCAGGATACAGTTGGCCTTCTGGGCTGCAAGCACACATTCTGGGCTCATGTCCAGCTTCTCATCCACCAGGACCCCCTCTGCAGGGCTGCTCTCAATCTCTTCATCCCCCAGCCAGTATCAATACTGAGGATTGCCCTGACACAAGTGCAGGACACTTTCCCTTGTTGAACCTTATAAGGCTTTCAAAAGCCCACTTCTCCAGCTTGTCAGGGTCCCTCTGGAGGGCATCCCAGTCCTCAAGAGTGTCAACCTCACCACTAGCCTAGAAGCATGCTTCGGGTTTCGTGTTTTACCAAACAGGGATTTTGGAGTTTGAAATCACTGTATACTGCAGCACTGGTAAGTCATCATTGTTTCCAAAATATAATTTGGCTCCTGCATCCAAGCTGTACTTAAATCTTTCTTGTGTAGACAGCATTTAAATATACTCCAAAATACATGCTTAAAGATAATATACTTCCTCCCACCAGAGCAAACATTTTCATTCCAAAGAGCACTTTCATTGCTTTCTCAAAACAATTTGTCTGTTGACAGAAATGAAGTCAACTATACAAAATATCCATATCTTTCTTATGTTGGAGATTCCAGAAATGGATACAGTACTCCAGGTGGGGTCTCACAAGTGCAGAGTAGAGGGGCAGAATCACTTCCCTCAACCTGCTGGCCACGCTTCTTTTGATGCAGCTCCAGATATGGTTGGCCTCCTCGGCTGCGAGCACACGTTGCCGGCTCATGTCAAGCAGGGCTGTGGAACCTCATGAGGTTCACACAGGCCCACTTCTCCAGCTTGTCTAGATCCCTCTGGATGACACCCCGTCCTTCTGGGGTGAACAACTGCACCACTCAGCTTGGTGTCATCTGCAAACTTGCTGAGGATGCACTCAATCTCGCTGTTGATATCATCAATGAAAATATGAAACAGCACTGGTCCCAGTACGGACCCCTGAGGGGCACCACTTGTCACAGGTCTCCATCTGGACATGGAGCGGTTAACCACTACCCTCTGGGTGCAACCAACCAACCAATTTCTTATTCACTGAACAGTCCATCCATTAAATCCATATCTCAGAGAATATAAGATGCTCAAACGGCATTTACAGTAAGCAGGGAAGCAGCACTGCAGTCACTGATGTAAGGGACAAAGCATTTACTGAAGTACATGCTGGTGCTTCAAGAGAACAAACTAAGAAATCTGGGAGCATTTAGCATTGTTTCTCCATGGATTTATAGTTGGGTTTGTCATATATTATTTCCTGTCTGGAACATGCTGGCTGATCTTTTTGTATTGCTACTCTCCTCAAAGCTCTTCCTTTTTAATTCAGTTTAACAGATCATTTTGACATATTGGTAATAATGATCTCAACACAAAACCTATCTGTCGTGGTGGGGGTAAACCACGACACGTAGAAGTTATGAGCAAAAGGACATCTCTATTGATTTTACAAGACTTTTTATACCCCTTCTCAAGCTGCGCGTCCATGCACGGTTGGTTTAGCTAGAGACCAACAGTTCATAATTGGATGACTCCTTCTCAGTTGTAACTTCATAATTGGGTGATTCCACCTGCGGCCTGGCAGCTTCCCTGGCAGGAACCCACCGAGGGCCACTATCTGGGGAAACACAAGCATACCCTTTTCCCCAGGTTAATAAATGATATGGTTCCTCCCATCGGCCTGATTCCAAAGATTTTAATAGTACCTTGACTTCTTCCTTGTTGAGCTGCTGACCCTCTGTTTGTAAAGACAAAAAATGCCTTACTATAGGTGATTGCTCTATTCCCTGATTTTCTCGCACATTTAAGTAATTCAATACATACAGTGTCTTCCCTAATCTCTTCTGCAGTGTTTCACCCTTCATTCCTCCTTTTTGTATTTGACAATATGTTATTCAGTGTCTGATAGGCTCTCTCTACTATTGCCCGTGACATACAGTATTCCCTAGGTTTGAAAAAAAACAACAATTCTTAAGTTGGTCACTTATACATCTTGGCCCATTGTCCGTTTTTACCTGTGTGAGAAAGGTTTTTAGCACTGCATATAATTCCACTCTTAGTTTTGTGCTGTAAAAAGTTATTAATTGGGCTTTCTATTCCTTTGCTAAAACCCCATTCACTGTTGTCTGCCCCAGGGCCCAGCAGCTGCTGATCTGATAAGGGACACTGGAATGCAGAGTGTTCTCACAAATTGGCATTCCCCTAGAGAAATAACTCCTCTGGACCGCTTGAGGAAAGAGCTGAAAAGAAAAAAACTTCACATTCAGGGAGAAAGGAAGGGGGGGGGGCACTCACACACACAACTGTAAGGCTGGGTTTTTTCCATTTTTTTTTTTGTTCTTGTTTTGTTAGGTATTTTAAAATTCTAACCTCTGGAGCCTGCACTCGGCTCTGAATTATCACTGCGCTCTTTAGAGCCGACATACGCCTTTAGCGCTTCAAAAACATTCCGCCAAGGACCGAGCGACTTACTAGCCGTGTTATCTGACCAAGTCGCTTGATCCCATACTCGAACTCCGATTTTATCCCAGGTTTCTTGCTCAAATGCTGAGCAAACGTCAAAAGGCAACTCATGAATTTTAGGGCATACTCCGGAATCTACTTTCTTTTCGCCTTCTAACTTTACTTTCCCAGTTGTTCCCTTAGCATTCGTATTTTGTTTACTCCCCGGAGTCTGTTCCTCTGAAAGGAGTGGCACGGGAGGCACAAGACACTGGCATTAGAAGGCATTAGAAGCAGAGGCGATGCCCTCCGCCTGGTCTTGCTGCAGCTTAAAATCATTCAGAGTCTCATAAAGCAGACACCACATTGGTAAAAGTGCTGCAACATCTTTATCCTCCCTGTGTAGAAGAATCAACCAGTTTATCGCCCACGTCTTTCCAGACAGAACATTTAAAGAAGTTACAGTAGTTGCTTCATATCCCTGTTCTTTACTCTATAGGAGCATTTTTCACAATACTGGCTCTTCTAACTATACACCTCCCCCCACCCCCCCAACCCCCCCCCTACCCCCCCCCCCGTTTTTGCAAGATCGTTTTCTACATAGAAAGGATCCTTGTCTCTTCCTCACTTAAGGAAGTACCCATATCTCCCAGCAGCTCACCTTCTCTATCCAAGTGGTTTTGGTTTTTTGTTTTTTTTCAAAAAATTTAGCCAGCTTCTAGTAGCAGCTCTGGAGACTCTTTCCCCCACCGCTCAGCTGGCAGCTCTGGAGACTCTCCTCCACTGCTCAGCTTCGCTGGGGATTCTTATGGCTCTCTGGATCCGCCGTACAATTCCTCACGGCCCTCCGGTCCACCGTCCAATTCTTCACAGCTCTCCAGTCCAATTGCTGCGATCACGTCGAGGGTCGCCAGATGTCACAGTGGGGGTAAACCACAACACGTAGAAATTGTGGGCAAAAGGACATCTTTATTGATTTTACAAGGCTTTTTATATCCCTTCTCAAGCTGTGCGTCCATACATGATTGGTTTAGCTAGAGACCAACAGTTCATAATTGGATGACTCCTTCTCAGTTGTAACTTCATAATTGGGTGATTCCACCTGTGGCCTGGCAGCTTCCTAATCTTCTTATATTCGGCTCTTCTTGGCACCTTCCAGCTTCTCCAAGGATACACGGGCATCTATTCAAGGCCAATGTTAAGTTCACACACTCTGACTCCCTGAACCAGCCGGGGTTTCCCACACCTATCTGCTCTTCCTCCAAGCCCTGCTTTCTTGGCATTGCACTTCACATAGTGATATCTGATAGTGATGGGTCATTTAGAAATTCTAGGTGTTTTTGAAGATATCTGATATTGGTGTTATATTTCTTTTACCTCTTGGGGGATTTGGTCACAGCTTTTGGGAAGTCAACATGTATTCTCTGTAGCATCGTGCAGCCAGATAGCATTTCTCATGTTTTCTTTAAATCTTAGATTATTTCCCTTGTTCTTTCTAGCAGACAGGTGACTGAAATACCACTGTGCTGTTTCTGTCTCAGTGTATAAGAATACCATTTGCGAGGATGTTGATCCCTCTGCCACATGTTAACATACCTCCTGAGAATTGTTGATGCTCTTCCACTGCAGGTTCAAACCCAAATGAGGCTGTCAACCATCCATACTTAACTGCTAATAGCCAAAATGTGCTGAGCTACACAGTTTAGTATCCAGCTTTGGTATCAGGGATTGAGTTTTGCTGTTTTGTTGCTTTTACCAAATCAGGTACTATTTCTGCAGTTGCACGTGTGTGGCTGGAAGCCCTTTCTAGAGCAATGTTTACATTGCATATGTACATCTTGCCTGGTTTCTCCACGGCAACCATGCTTTTCAGGTAACTTCTAGGCTCTGTGATTTGCAGTCCCAATGTCACCTTCTTCCATTTGCTTTATTTCTCCTGCTGCTTGCCTTTTCCTTTCCTGAAGAAAGGAGGTTTACACAAATGTTGTTTGGGGTTTTTTTGTCAGAATCCCCTAATATATCAGAAACGAAAAACCTTGTTAGTGCTCTGCCTGGGAGAAGGGCAGAGAAAGCTCAGCACTGTTTGGCTTCCTTGGCAGCGGAGACATGGTGGGCAGCTTGCCAGCCAGTGCACACATAGCTCTGAACTAGCCATAGCATGTGCTGCTCCATGCCCAGAGGGCAAGCCAATAAATGTAGGTCCAGGACACAGAAGTCAGCCACTGGGATATAAGAGAGGGGACTGTGGATTTAATGCAGTGGAGAGGTGAAGGAAATGCCTAACACAAATCCATGGAAAAAACTGAGCTTAATCAACTTGCTGTTCATAGAACAAATTCTCTCTGAATGCACTGAAACCTCCACAAAGCAAATGCTGCACTGGCTGAATAGCCAGTATCCGCTGCCAGGTATGACATGCCTGGGACACCTCCTTAACTTTCAAAAACACGATGGTAATCTGTTAGCAGCTCTGCATTGTCTGCAGTGGGCATCTTCTCCCTTTTGTGACTATTTCATGACCAGCTTGAATTTCAAACTGATGGAATTGAGAGAAAAAAAATGCAACAAAAAAACTGAATAAGCTACAATGTCTGCTTCAAGCTGGGAAAATCCAAGGACAGATGAGGCAAGAGGGAGATTTCTACGAGTCCACATCTATCATTCTGTAAAAAGGGCTAAATGATGCCCTCAAGCCTGATACCAAGCCTGTTGAGATGGGATATGTGCCCAAGATGCTGAATCATAATACCTATGTCACCAAGCGCAGAAACCGTTTCAGTCTGGAAGAGGAGTGTGCCTCTGTTATGCAAGCTGAGATGGTGGTGAGATGGGACCTCGGGTATAAAGGAAGTGTCCTGCAGTTGTGATATATGGGGAAGAAAAATAAGGAAAAGTATCAGAAAGCAGAGGCAAAAAAACCCCAGAGGATCTCCAACAGACTTGCAGCAAGCAGGAACAGATTTTTTCACTCAAAGAAACTCCGTTAATCTCCCATCTTGTGGCTTCCTACTCATGGTTCCATTGCTGCAAGGGTCTCTGCAGACAAAGCAGTGATGGGTTTTGCAGGCTACTGGGTCTCCAGCTGCCAACAGGCTTTTGTTTACTTGTGGTGAGCCTGGGCATTTGCTTAAGTGTGGGAATTCAGTTATGTTACATCATTACCACACCACAGGTGGTTAAAGTGAAGAGTCTAATGAACCCTCCCCCCAGCAATATGAGGGGAAAAGCATTCTCTTAGAGGCCACTGAACATGAGGGGACATCCCCCACACCGTGAGGTGAGGCTGGCAGCACTGCAGCTGGTGCAGGCCCGGCAGGCTTCAGAGTGGCCTTCCCTCAGCATCGTACTTTGAGGACCATCTGGATAGCAGCCTGTCCTAGCCTGAAGTGGTACATGTTCGAAGGAGACGAAGCCTCAGGCAGTTTGAATCTGTTTTGGGATGAGATCAGGGAAACGGGGCCTGGTGAGGGGGTGGAGGAAGCAGGGCTATGCCACCCTCGGGCCGTGGGGACAGAGGGGCATCGTGCCCTTGAAGGGCTGCCATGGCTCCCGCCCCACACCAGCTCTCTGAAGGAAGAGGTGTCACCCTTCCTTGTTCAATGAACATTTAAACTCCGAGTTAGTTATTACGGCTTTATTGTCCGCAAATAGGGCTACACATCTGCAAGTCACTCAAACCTCCACTCTGATTCTCCCCTAGTGGATGCGTAGGGCGAGGAGTGACAGCCGACGCGGCCAATGAACGGCGCCACCCTGCCCCCACCGCGCGGGGCACGCAGCACCGCCCAACCGGCTCCGGCTCCCTTCGTCTCACGTCCTTTTATTTATTTTTTTATTTCTCCTTACTTTTTTTTCCGCCGCGGGCACTCGATTGGCGGCTCAATTCGCCAATCGGTGGCTCGGGCTGGGGCTCCGTGCCCGTTGCTCAATCCTCACCCTCTGTTTTTCAAGTGACGGGCAGTGTAGCCAATGCACTGCCTGCCCGCCCCTCGCCGAGGGCGGGGCACAGCGGGAGCCAATGGGCTCGGGGAGGGCGGGCGCGCAGAAGAAGGCAGTGCTGAGGGAGGAGTGAGGCTGTACAGTTCGTTGAGGAAGAGGTTGGTTCTGGGGCGGTTTCGGTGGGTGTCTCGCCGGCTGGGCCCAGTGCCGACGGGGGCGCCTCTTTATGCACTCCTGCCTCTTTGTTGTGGTGAGATGCGGCCGGCGCTTGAGGGCGGGCGGCTGCGCTGGGCCCCGGCGGTGGCCCGGGGTTTGGAGAGGCCGCCTCGCCGGCGGCGGGGAGTGGCTCCTGCCGGCCGCGGGCTGGGTCTCCTTCAGGGGAAGCGGAGTGGGGTCGGGAGGGTGTAGGTATTAGCCACTGCTGCCCGCTGGGGCTCGGGGAAGGGTGGAAAGGGCCGACTAGTGGTCCCCAGCCTGTGTGTAGGGGCGAGGGGAAGGGGAAAAAGTTGTACTTCTCTTTCCTTTCCCCCTCCCTCTCTGCCCGGTCTGTTTTGCTTGCAGAGATCAGATGTGCAAAACGTTGCGCCGAGGCTGGTGAAATTAGGAGCAATTTGTAGTGAAGTATTTAGGATTGCAGGTTTCACTTCAGCCAGTGCCCTTTTGCCTGTTGCTCTCCTACTCTAGAGCCATGGATGTGAAATACGTGCTGCCTACGTGAGACACATACGCGTGCACTGAGATTAGCGGTTCTTTTCACGGACCTAGTTTTAATGCTGTAACTGTCTATGCGTTGCAAGATGTAAACAAGCATAATCTGTTACGTGTTTCATCTACCTAGATGAGCACGTGGGAGAAGTGTGGTGATAAGTGCAAGTAGTTAGTGTTGCTGCAGAATTGTAGAGTTACTAGGTGCGTTTTTGGTTTCTTTTGGGGAGTGGAGGGGAAGAGAAAGTCTGACACAGTATGGTCTTTTAGTCTTCACTCTGGGGAAGTAAAAGAAGGGAAAAAAGTGGGTGGATGAAGAGCCTTTGTGGTAGTCTTGGAGAGCTGTTGTATTGAACAGCTGGGATTCAATCTGCAGCCTAGTCTCATGACTTTTTGGTTGTCCATCACAGTTTTTGACAAAAAAAAAAATCTAAATGCATGTTGTGCTCTCTTCTAATACTTTACAAACAAGTGGATAGCATTCAGAAAAAGCTTGTTTACTTGGTTTACCAAACAAGTATTTCTGAAAATGCTGCTAATGAGTCCTGCAACCTGTGTATATTGTGTATAGAGCTCATATTATCAGAGTTCATAGTTATAAACTAGTTCCATCTGTAGGAAGAAGCTTATAATGACAGCTTATTAGGAGACCACACATAACAGCAGGTTTGTCTGTTCTTCAGTGTTCCTCTCTTAGCCTGGTGAGCTGTACTTTCAGCGTGATTTGTTACATTATTTCTGTGGGGGCTGGACTCTAGTGAGAGACTGATTGGTCTTTCTGTTCTCCAGACTGGAAAAAAACCCCAAACCTCTTGTTAAGGCAAAAGGCTTCTCTTGGCAGAACAAGGTTGGTGTTTAGACTTTCCTATGCTTTATCGCAGTGTTAGAGCTCACATGATGTGCCAGTAGATTATTTGTGTATGTATGTTCTGAGGTGTAGCTTTAAAACTTTATGTATGAACTCTAGTGAATTAGAAGGGAATGAGCATGTAAGTAAAAGGGAAGTTTTTGAAGTCTCATCCCTGTTTTCTTAGCACTGTCATGATGAAAGATAGCATTAGTTACAAATGACTTTAAGAAGGGGAGGATCTCATTTAAGGTGGTTTAAACTTAACTCAAGGATGAATCTAAGCACACATTTAACAATTTTTTTGGGCTGTTTAATAGAGTAACTTGGTAGTTGATCGTTCTGCAGGTCAGACTTGGGCAATGCTGAAAGTCACCAATAATAATAGAAGTGTTTGAAGTTCCAGTTTTCTTTATGGGAGGAACTGGACATGTGTAATATAATCTTGGAGATAAATTTGTCAGCTTTCCTGAGGTTCTGTTTGATGATAAAAACAACATACTTGAAAAAATTGAGGTTAAAGAAAATGGGTCTTTTAACCAGTCTCTTCTTTTCCTCCATCCAGAAGCTAGATTCATGAACAAAAGTAAATAAGTTTGAATTACACAGTATATCTCCAAATTGAAAGGCGCTCCTGGGTTGTCCTTCATCTTCATGTTCCACTTGATCTTTCAGAAGTGTTGAGTACTAGTTGATATGAATTTTTTTTTTTTTGAGCTCAAACAAATTCAATCTTGGCTATTGAAAACAAGTTTTGGAAGTTGCTCTTGTCTCTTTAATCTCTTTCCCACAAAAGTACTGGGAGAACAGGCTTTGTAATAGGTTCTGGATAATGCTGAATCTGAGCTCTGCTTAAGACTGACGATAATTCCCAAGTTTTCTTTATATAGAGAACAGTACACAAAGTTTAATTATCATAAAGTTTTCTAGAGTTTTCAGATGTATTCAGTGCTGCCTTAATTATTGTTTATGTAAATACCCTATAATTGAAAGCATCCATTTATGGGCCTGACTTGCTAAGTGAGCTGTAAATTCTGCTTTTCAAATTAGATTTAATGACTTTTATCATAAAGTCACAAACTGGTTGTGAACTGTGCTGAGAGGCAAACAATACCTAAGCTTACTTTGCCAAAATAATTGTAATTGTTGATTTGTTAAACTGAATTGCTGCAGGTCATGGGATGGGATTAGTTTTTTTGTAATAGAATGGAGAGTACAGGCAGCCCTGTGGTTCAATACTCTCTGGGCTAGAAGAAATTGGCTACTGCAGAAAACCTTCCTAAACATTGCTCTCCTCTTCCAGTAGAGAAATGGTTACAAATGACAGAGCTTCTCTCCGGGTAATGTTTTATTATGATGATGTGTTTGATAGCCATAGTAAGACCAAGAAGAGACTGAGAGCAGTTCCTGGGTCTCCTATCACTTTGGTCTGGGGCTCAAGCTTGGTTTAATTACGCTAGAGTAATATGTGCTTAACATAAGACACTCTTCTGTGCAGAGCAAGCTCTGCTTATCAAGGAGATAGAGGGCTGGCCTGTTTGAAAAAACATTTACGTTCCGCCTGTGTTGAAAGTGAACTTGCATTAACTAATTGTTAAATGCAATTGTTTGTGGTTTAACAAAGTGGAGAAGCTGCTAAGCTATACAGATAAAACAGTAATAAGGTCTCCCCTTGACCTCCTCTTCTCTAGGCTATACAACCCCAGTTCCTTCAGCTGCTCCTCATAGGACGCTGCTCCTCATAGGACGCTGCTCCTCATAGGACGCTGCTCCTCATAGGACGCTGCTCCTCATAGGACGCTGCTCCTCATAGGACGCTGCTCCTCCAGCCCCTTCATCAGCTTTGTTGCTCTTCCCTGGATGTGATCCAGGATCTCAATATCTTTCTTGTAGTGAGGGGCCAAAACTGAACACAGTATTCGAGGTATGGCCTCACCAGTGCCAGAGTATGGGGGGGGATGATGACGATGACAGGATGGGGCACACATGATTACAATCACTTCCCTGGTCCTGCTGGCCACCAGGATGCTGTTGGCCTTTTTGGCTACCTGAGCACGCTGCTGGCTCTCATGTTCAGTTGGCTGTCAACCAATGCTCCCAGGTCTTTTTCTGCCAGGCAGCTTTCCAGCTACTCTTCCCCAAGCCTGTAGTATTGCACGGGGTTGTTGTGACCCAAGTGCAGGACCTGACACTGAGCCTTGTTGGTCCCCATGCAGTTGGACTCAGCCCATCAATTCAGCCTGTCCAGGTCCTTCTGCAGAGTCTTCCTGTCCTCAGGCAGATCAATACTCCTTCCATCAATACTCCCTGCCAACTTGGTGTCCTCTGCTAACTTACTAAGGGTGCACTCAATCCCCTCATCCAGATCATTGATAGAGAGATTGAATGGAACTGGTCCCAGCACAGAGCCCTCTGGGACACCACTTGTGACTGATCAGCCACCCATTGAATTTAACTCCATTCACCACAGCTCTCTGGGTCTGGCCATCCAGCCAGTTTTTCAGTTTTCTATCCAGCAAAGAATATGCCCATCCAAGCCATGAGCAGCCAGTTTCTCCAGGAGAATGTTACGGAAAACATTTTAAAGGCTTTACTGAAGTCTAGGTAAACAATATCCATAGGCTTTCCCTCATCCACTAGGCAGGTCACCTCCTCATAGAAGGAGATCAGGTTAGTCAGGCAGGGCCTGCCTTTCCTAAACATATGTATGCTAGCCAGGCCTGATCCCTTGGTTTTCCTGTATGTGCTGTGTGATAGCACTCAAGATGATCTGCTCTATAGCCTTACCCTGCAGGTCATAAATGAGTTTCATTTTGTTCTTGTTCAATGCAAGATGTAGTACTTGTTTTATAGTTTCTCTAAGTCTTAATGGCTTTGGATTAATAGGGGGGCATGCAGTACTGCATAAATAATACCCTTTAAAACTTTGACTCTCGATATTTTTTTAGTCTAATGTAAGGTCTTGATGCTGCCTTAAATAGGCTGTACTTCAATTAATGCTACCTTATTCTGAAGCTGCTCATATGACAGGGGGGCATGTGAAGGGCAGGGGTGGATATTTGCTCCTCTTCTGAAACATTGTGCACTGGGCAAAATTGATAAAGGAATCCTGGTCAAATTTCAGTATTAATGAAAAAAAAATGCCTTTAAAGAAACAAACACACACAAAACCAGAACTAAAATAGGGAGGAAATGAATGTGCAAACTTTTTCTCAAATGCCACAAATTATTTTCCTCAATCTTCTTTCCTCAGGAGCTTAACTTCTGTCCTCTTTATTCCAGAACAGCTCTTGCAAATGAAATTCCTTGAAGTTGGAATACTTCTAGTAAAACCAGGAGAGATCAGATTTCTCTATTTCAAGATTAAGATGAATATGATATCTGAAATATATCAGTTTGATACGAAATATGTTGCATAAGGCTTTAGAATAAATTAGCCAGAAATCACTTGATATTTTTGGTAGCACTAGTGTGTTTAAAGTATGCTCCAGACACTCGGGAAAGGAAGGTTTCCCTTGATTTTAGTCTATCATGCTGCCCTTAATGTTTTCTTTATCCTTTATGCTTAGTTATTGCTGGGATCATGGGCTTAATATTTAATGTTTGTTTTGGATAACCACACTGCATAACCACAATAATAGCAGACATGACTCAACTTTAAAAGTTGCCAACTATGACACTGTTTGACCAACTGTAGAAATGTGTGCATCAGAGATACACTATGGGGGTAGAGATGAAACAAATACCACCAAAGTTAAGCAATTGGTAAATTTTCCACTATTAATCTGTTGGGAATAATAGCATGTGCTCTGTGTTCCATCAATTTAAAGAAATACTCGTCTCTCTGGGCAGCAGAGTGAGTACTCCTTGAGTATTTAAAGCTGCAGTTTTAAAGCGCAATTCGGAGAATGTGGAAAGGCATAAAATAATGGAAATTTTCTGCTCTGTATTGCACTGCTGACTTGATACTAATAGCTCAACTATGGTCGAGCTCAGAAAGAGCTTGTTGGTGTGTTGTGATGGGACTAATACACAGGAAGATAAAAGATCAATTTTGAGCTATGATGTTGGCCCTCAGAAGTGAGTGAGTAAAGGAGAGACTGTAGAAAGAATAAGCAATGGCAAAGCATGTTTAAGGTCCTTAAAAGCAAAGGCCATAAGTGAGTAAACAGTTTTTTGAGATGGTTTGCTGTAGACTATGAGGAAATCAGAAAAACTATATTGCAAGAAGTGATAGTACGTGTTTAGGATGTGTTTAATCTGCAGCCATTTTAGCAATGTGGAAATGTTTTTTGCAGTGTTTTCTGGATGCGTTTGGGGAAAAAGCATTTTATATCTTTTTGTGGATGAAGAAAGTGTACAAGGAAAAAGACTAGAGGAATGTTTTTAGCAGAGGCTAGTGTCAACAGGGGCAGTACATGAGACGATGGTTCTTTAGGAACAAAGATCAAAACTCCTTATGTTGCTGTATCAATTTGTAGGTTAAAGTTAGGTGATCGGTTGAAAGGGATTGGCTGGTCAAAAAGGAGCTGCAACAGTGATTTCTAAACCCATTAGTATAAATATGGTGTCTGAGACTGTCTAGGTGGATACAGTTAGAACCCAATGGAAATATGGGGCTCCTAACTTTTATTTGAGCTCCTGCCAGATGTTCAGCAGCAGACATAGAATCACAGAATGATTTGGGTTGGACCTTTAAAGGTCCCATCTAGTCGATGTCCCTGCAGTAAGCAGGGACATCTACTAGATCAGGTTGCTCACAGCTCCATACAACCTGTCCTTGAATGTTTCCAATGATGTGGCAATATCCTGGCATGTGCTGTCCACCTTCTATCTCAGAATCCCTCATAGAGTGCAGATTTGTCTTTGTACTTTTTATTTTAATTATAATGTTGAACTTCAGGATGATACGACTTAAAAGATAACAATACAATTTTTCTGTGGTCTTTAGATCAGTCCTCATCCAATGTCTTCAAGTACTTGTAAATGCAATTGAAGTGGTAAAGCTTTCAGGCTTGGCATCTGTCCAGAGGAGCTTCCCAAACTGTATGAAATGTGTTTAGATACTTTCTTTGTGACAAAAGCCTGATTGATAGCCCTCCATTTGAGGGAGGGATGCGATTCAAATGTACAGAATCTTAAAGATTGTGGATGAGATTAATATGAATAGTTCTTCAGCAAAGTTTGTGGTGGTAGAACAAAAAGCACTTCCTGAAACTAGGAAGAGAATAAATTAAAGAAGTACTTGTAGCTATTTTAAACAGTAGGCTGTTAAATTCTGGTGCTATCTGCCACAAGAGGCTGTGAAAGCAGGTTCAAAAGGTAGTTAGATGGATTTGCAGACAAGAGGTCTATAAATGGACGCTAAAGGGAATAGGTAGGAATGTAGTGTTTAATTTCCTGCTGTGACAATTTAAGATGCTGGAGAATTATGAGGAGAATGGGCTACTGAAACAAAGAAACTTACATTTAAGAGTTTAATTTAACCATTAAAGCAGGTACACTTTATTCAGCGCTGGAGAAGACTTGGGATTTGTCCTCAGAGTGCTTCTGCTGATCAGTGATTTCAGAGAACTTTATATACACAGAATTGTTTCCATATCCATATTTTCCCCGAAATGACAAGCGCACTTCATTCCTGGAACATCATTGCATATCCAGGGGGAGATGAGATCAAACCCACCCCAGTCGTTAAGGTGTGGCCATATCTGAGTGGTCAATCTCAATGACTCTGGCCGACAAGGAGATAAGGCTCCTTATCATTATCTTGGTTGTTAATCTTGTTTCTAACGCATTACAGTTGATGTTCCATCCCACCATTTACAAATCACCATTTCACTACAAAAAACAGCCAAGTTCATGTGCTTTCCGTGGGTAGCATATCCTTTTGTTATGTTTAGAGATGGAGCACTAAGCTAGATGCCCACTCTTCTTAGTCAGTAGGTAATTTCTTAATTTCTTTATTCCTGCTCTGTCCTTGCATAATTTGCATCTATTGAAATTGTTCAGAATTCAACCTAACCCTGCCTTGCACTTTGCAGTGCTTCCTCTAGGCTCAGAGTGCCACTTCTGCAGAAATTAAAGTGGCTGAAATATTCTCCTATGATTGTTCATCACAGTCGGCTGAAGAATTAAGCTGAATGAAATCGTGTGCTACTTGTGTCACACTCTGTCTGCTCAGCCTTTGAAAGATACAGGGTGACTACTGGAATAAGCAAAATTCTTATTGATACTTCTGGAAAATTCCTGACATAGCAAAACAATAGCTAGAAGGAAGAAGTTGGTTTGAGCTTCCCAGACTCCTAGTCTGCAACTGTGGTGTATGTTGCGTTTTTTGGGTTTTTTTCTTAAATAGCTGCTAAGCTGCAATAATCATTGGAATAAAGAGCTCTCTTATGCATGTCCCTTAAAAAGGCAAGCTAATTTTCACAGGGGTAGCAGATAAGCTTATGATTTCTCACAGCTTCTGCAAAAACTGGCTGAGTAAATACTTATACTTAGTTTTAACCAGTTCCCTTATAATATCTGGAAACTTATGATTAGTTAGGTCTGAGCTGATAGTCTTTTGGGTTTCTTTTTGCTCCCGAGTATGTCAAAATAGTATGAGAGTTTGAGTACAAAGAAAAACTGAAATAAGATTTCTAAATTCTTTCCTGCTGGAAGACTTCAATCACTCTGTGCAGTTGAAGCAGAAAGTCAAAACTTAGCTTACAGAAAAGGATAGCTAGATCAGTGTTATATCTTAAAGGAGAGAATAGTGCAAAATTGGACACCTCATCACAAGGGATATTGTAAAGCTTGGTACTATGAAATGGGCTAAACTCGATAATTGATGCCAATTTGATTATTAAGCAGGTATTGCTTTAATAAATAATACAATGCTGAACACACAGGAAATCATTTCACCTAATGTGTGTGTCCATTGTGGCTGGTTACAGGACCAGGTTACTGGTTAAATATACATATTCATTATGGATTCCCAGAAACACTGGTTACATATTTCAGTATTTCAATAACAACTGCATAGTCATTATTAAGCAGGTATTCCTTTTATTATTAACAGTGCTGGATGTGTGGGGCATTAATCCTCCAAAAACATGCATGCCAAGCAAGAAAACTGTGTATCTTTTATATTACAGATCTATGCATGTTCATTCCATTTCAAAGAGTCATTAACATATCTTCACACTGTGTTCATATGCCCAGTATGTGAAGTCGGTCCCCTGAGTGTTCCAAGGACCCCCTCCTGGGGTTCAAAGATGAAGTCTAGAAGTAAGAGGGGTGCAGCTCAAACTCTGAGAAAAAACAGTCCTTTTTCTGCTGGCAGTGTGGATTCCAGGCTTCCTTATCTTGTCTTGTGGGATGCCTGTTCCTTGCACAGCATGTCCCCATTTAGATAAACATCCCTCAAGCCATATACCGCTATAGGGTATACAAGCTTAGACAGTTGCTACAGATGAATGGCAAATGTCTGAGCTTGTGTCTTCATCAGTCTCCTTTTAGAAAAAAACCCCAAATATATCTCAAGACACATACTACTACAAGACATACTAACTTAAAATTTGCCACTTATCAGGGCCATGACAATATTTGAGTCATTTTGGATTTGGTAGCCAGGTTATAAGCTTTTCCCAGATTTTCAGAAATCCCTGTGAGGTGTCATCCAGTGAGATTCTATACATTATATCAGTTCATTTCCAAGTTTCATCTAAGTCTGTTTCTATTTGTGTTTTCCCTGCTGATATAAGAGCAACAGCTAGCATTTATTACTACACAAACATCACCTCCTTTGACAGGTAAAAGATCTAGTACCATTTGATTTTGTAATAATACATTACTAAGGGAGGATACGTCTATTTGCAAGTTATCATATGGCATCTATTGTTCAGTTTTCAATTTGTTCTATAGTGGCTGAGGCATTAACAAATGCCTTTTCCAATTCACTTACTCTCAACTGAGGGAAGAACCACCTAACAAAACTATGATATCCTGTGGGCCATCCTATTCTTTATGCTGCAGTCAAATCTTTTCCAGGGGGTGTGTAGTTGTCCTGGAGGGGTATGAGAATGGTTATAAATTCAGTCCTGGGGTGCATGTGCCATACCAATGTGTTGGTACCCTTTCCTAGCATACCCATCTCCACACAACCACCATAATTCTTTGGGTAAACAACCACTGGAATTGTTTCCTCTTAAGTCTTGTAAAATTTCCTCCTTCTAAGGCATCAGAATTGTTTTTCCTTATAAAGGTGGCACTTCCCAGGTTTTGCAGTTCAAATTGAGGACCTTTGGTATAATTTTCCCTTTTGCTGACATCTGTGGTCCATAGAATCCTAGAATAACCAGGTTGGAAGAGACCCACTGGATCATCGAGTCCAACCATTCCTATCAAACACTAAACCATGCCCCTTAGCACCTCATCCACCCATGCCTTAAACACCTCCAGGGAAGGTGACTCAACCACCTCCCTGGGCAGCCTGTTCCAGCGCCCAATGACCCTTTCTGTGAAGAATTTTTTCCTAAGGTCCAGCCTAAATCTCCCCTGGCGGAGCTTGAGGCCATTCCCTCTTGTCCTGTCCCCTGTCACTTGGGAGAAGAGGCCAGCACCCTCCTCTCTACAACCTCCTTTCAGGTAGTTGTAGAGAGCAATGAGGTCTCTCCTCAGCCTCCTCTTCTCCAGGCTAAACAACCCCAGCTCTCTCAGCCGCTCCTCCTAAGGCCTGTTCTCCAGCCCCCTTGTTGCTCTTCTCTGGACTTGCTCCAGAGCCTCAACATCCTTCTTGTGGTGAGGGGCCCAGAACTGAACACAGTATTCGAGCAGCGGTCTCACCAGTGCCGAGTACAGAGGGAGAATAACCTCCCTGGACCTGCTGGTCACACCGTTTCTGATACAATGCCATTAAATGGCCAACTTCACTTACTATAACTTATTGGAATTCCAAATAAAGGGGACTGCATATTTCCTCTGGGAAGAGCTGTGCATACTCCACAATTTGACCTGTTAAGGCTATTACCCACTTCTTGGACCAATTACAGATACATATTTTGATCCCAAGCAATTATAATATTGTCAATACCAGCGATTAGAATCGATACTTGTGAATTCTTCATCCTATTGTTGTTGTAGTTTTGGCTTTAAAGGCCCTAAATATCCAGTGTTTTCCTGGGGCTTCCTTCCCTTGAGAATTTTAGATCCAAGTGAGTTGTTCTTTAACTTGTTCATGATCAATAATACTTGATATCCACTTCTCTCTCAACCAGATCACCTATAAAATTAACATGAACCCAGTCCCCAGGTTTAAAATGATCTACAGGTTGATCTCGACCTCTAGCCTGTGCAGCTAATACAGGTTGGTTTTGTTTGTTGTTTTTTGTTGTTTGTTTTTGGTTTTTTTATCAAGTGCACCTGTTTTTTCAAGCTAATTAAGCATCCTTGTAGATAATTCTCACCTAATTGTGTAAGATCTCCTCCTGTATACTGCATTGATATAAGGGGCCAATGCATTCTTTGGACCTTGGCTTGGTTCGAATCCTAAGCAAGGCCAGAGGAAGTGCTTGATATGAATACAAATTGGCTTCTTGACAAATTTTAGCTAATTGTTGTTTTATCAGCAACAAGCAGGTGATTCATTTTCTCCAGCTGGCCACTAGCCTGTGGTCCTTGTGGAGTGTGCAATTGCCAATTGATCCCTAATGCTCTACTAACCTGTTGTACTACTTGTGCACAAGAATGAGTGCCTCTATCTGACAAAATGGGTACCCCAAATCGGGGTATTTCCTTCAACAAAGCCTTTGTCACTTCCCCTGCCTTATTTGTCCTGCAAGGAAAGGCCTCTGGCCATCCAGAAAAATATATCTGTGAATACTAACAAGTATCTGTACCCCTCTTGGCAGTTCAGAAAAAATAAATTTGCCAGCGCTCTCTGGACACGTTTCCTTTCCTAATTATTACTAATTGTATCTGATTTCCTGTATTAGTATTATTCTTTAAACATATTTCACACTGTTGAGTCACTTGCCAAACAGTGGTGTATGAATTCCTCCCTATCCATTTCTGACTTAAGAATTTATATAAGGGATATGGTTCCCAATGGGTTTTATTATGTTCCCTCTTGACAAGTTCCCAAACCAAGCTGGCAGGTACAATAGTTCTTGCTGTCTTTTAATTGTGCCTGCTTCTGGAAAGGGACCTGTCCTCCAAATTCTTGTATTAATTCCTGATTAGATTTGGAGTATCTAATATCCTCCTTATTTTTTTAAGTTTTCATCTCTATTGTCAAAGATTAGAGCTAAAATTTGCCCTTCTTGCATTCTTTTTGCCGCTTGTTTAGCCTCGTAATCAGCCAATCTATTACCTGTTTCCTAGTCAGTGTTACCTCTCAAGTGCCCTTGACAGTGCCTGATGGTGACTTTAGTTGGCAATTGTCAGCATTTGTGCCGTCAATAACACTTGTTCCTTTCCAAATCACTCCATGAGCATGAACAACTCCGAAGGCATATTTAGAATCTGTTCGTATACTTATCTGTTTCTTTTCACCAGTTCTAAGGCTCTGGTCAAGGCGATGATTTCAGCCTTTTGAGCTGATGTCTCAGCAGGCAATGGTTGGGATTCAATTACTTTGTCCCTAGTAGTTGCTGCATAACCAGCTTTATGGGTACCTTGTTGGATAAAGCCATTTCCATCTGACAACCAGGAATCTTGTGCATCCTCCAGAGGTTCTTCCTTCAAACCTGGTCTGCTGGAATACACAGCTTCTATTGTTTCAAGACAGTCAGCGTGTCAGCAGTTTGGTTGTTCCACTGAGAGAAGAAGCTGGGTTCACAATGTTAGTTATATCATCTGACTTGACCTGGATGGCTTGGTATTTCAGAAACCTAGACGAGGCATCTTCTGGTCTAAAGTGCCTTTTTAAGCATCTCAAATGCATTTTTAGCCTACTTAGACCATGCCAGTTGGGGAGGATTGTTCTTAAAAGCTTTACCATCACTCCATAGTTGTAAATACATAAGTGGCGCCCACCTGTCATTCCCAAGAAGGTTCTGAGTTCTTTTACTGTCAGCGAGACTGGAGTCTGACAGATGGTTTCCTTTCATTCAGTTCCCAGTTCTCATTGTTCCCTGGACAGTCCACATCCCAAGTTTGTCATTCTTTCTTGCACCATTTGAGCTTTCTGTTGAGAGACTCAATATCCATTTAATCCAAGAAAATTAAACAAATGTACAGTCCACTGAATGCATTCAGGTCTTGCTTCAGTTGCTATTAACAAATCATGCATATACTGTTGAAGGATTTCATTTCTGGAGGGGGGTAATCCCATGCTTCAATTTCTTGTGCTAATTGATTCCCAAAATTTGTTGGGCTATTCTTAAAACCTTGGGATAACACTGTCCAAGTAAGCTGGGTTTTCCTATGAGAGGTAGGACTTTCCCCTTCAAATGCAAGTATCTGTTGACTTTCTTTGGCTTATGGCAGACAGAAAAATGCATCTTCTAAATCTAACATTGTAAACCATATCTGGTTATTTTTAATTTAGTAACATACGGGGATCAGCCACTGCAGGATGCAAATCCCTGACAGTTTTATTTGTATCTCTCAGGTCCTATACTACTAGGTAAGTTCCATTGAGCTTTTTCATGAGTAGTATGGGGTATTATATTCACATTCCCATTCCACTAATAGTTCCATGTCTTAAAAAGTTATTAATTGACCTTTCTATTCCTTTGCAGTCTTTTAATCTCAAAGGGTATTGTCTCTGTCCCATTCGCTAAGTGCCAGAGCCCAGCAGTTGCTGATCTGATAAGGGACACTGGAATGCAGAATGCTGCTAAACCAATTTGCTGTGAAAAATTAAACCCTTTTCTTCGAAGATCTGGCATCTATTTTAAAACAAATTTCTCATAAATATTCAGGTTTTTCTCCAGGTTAGGGTCGACCAAATAGTCCACCTCCTTTCATGCACCAACTGTTGAACAATGAACACTCTTCCATGAATTTATTGAAAGAAATAAGCTAGGTGTTAATTTTATAGTTCTTATATCAGTGCTTGGATGGTTCAAGCTATAAAATAATCAAAGCAAATAAATTACCAGAGGATCAGCTAGCAAATTTATTGCAGCTGGATACTAGTCCGTTGCATTTCAGCAGTGTTCTAAAAAGTTGATCGGAGTTTTAAGAAGTTTACAAATCAGTAGCACGTGCCTGTGTGTACTGTTCTCTAATTACACGTACATGACAATAAAAGTGCCTCCAGAAGTGCCTCTAGTAGAGTCCTTGTGGAAGGGTATTGGCGTTGGTGCTGCGGTGGTGCCACTGGAAAGAAAGGAAGGAGACCTGGGCTTCCTGTGGCAGGAAGCTGTTGCTGTACCCAGAGTGTACTAGTCAGTGTTTAATTTGAAAATGTTGGATACTGAGTTTGTTTTTCTTGTTTGCTGTGGCCAGGGCTCCAGTGCAATGTTTCTGCAATCTACAAAACCTGCAGTCTGAAATACTGGGGACAATTCTGTAATAATTTAACATTATTGAAAGAATAAAATTTCTTTTCATATTATAGTCTTGTATGAAAATTAATGTTTTGACTTTTTACCTCTACTGACAGGACAAGGAGCAACTGTTTTACACTGAAAGAGTAAATTTTACATTGGATGTAAGGAAATTTTTTATAATGAGGCTAGTGAGGCACTGGAACAGGTTGCTCGGAGAAGGTGTGGATGCCCCCTCCTTGTAAGTGTTGAAAGTCAGGTTGGACCAGGGCTTTGAGCAACCCCATCCAGTGGAAGGTGTCCCCACCTGTGGCAGAGGGTTGGATTAGATTATTTTTAAAGGTCCCTTCCAACCCAAACCATTCTGTTTCTCAGATTTAGGATAGATTATTTTTAATCACTTGCATGAAGTTACAAGGGTCAATCTTAAGTCCCTAGTAATTGGAACCTCTGTCATCTTGACCCCAGAAAACTATAATTCTTGCTTCAGTCATATTTTTAGGCACTCTCAGAAATCTAGTTTATGGAGGTATAATTTAGTTGAAACTGAAATGTCATTCCTACTGACTATTCCGTTTCATGGAATTTGAAAAGTTATGATTTCAAGTTACCTGTAGAATATAATTGTTTGACTTATTGATCCGCACTGAAACTGCAAAGATGTGGCAAGGCATAAATTAGCCATGAATACTGTAGCCTGAAGTGTCCCAAATCAACCATGTTGTTTTGCAGATGAGAAATTTCAATAAGATGAAGTTGGTATATTTTAGATAGAAGTGAGGTGTGTGTCTGTACAGGATGGAGAGGCGTGTAAACTGCCTTGAAAGCTCAAATCAAGTAGCCTGAAGGTAGTGTTCTCTTAGCTACAACAAGGTATTTTCAACTGACTGAAATAACTTATACGGCTTGGAAATAAGATAACTTTTCAAGTACCCATTTACTCCCTGGAAATAAGGTTGTTTTTGAGTTCAATGCAATACTTATATCCATAGGACCTTTATGTCATCAAGCAATTTCTAACAGCTTTCTGCCTGAAATAATACGGTTGATTTGGGGCTTATGTTTTAATACCTAAAACTAGCCTAGTAGAAGCTGCAAATCAAGATGCCTTTTTCTAAATGCCTATCATTTCTATTTTAAATGATTTGAAGTGTAAATTGCAGCGAATGCTAAACATAACCCGAGTTTCAGCATCCCTTCTAATCTTTTATTTTGCATAAACATCCTGATCAGGTAGTTAATACTGAATGAAAGGCTCTTAAAAACTGAAAGCAGACTGTTCTACTACTCAGGTGCCTGCAAACTAAGATTTTAAGTTATCTTTTAATGAATTTTGAAAGACTTAAATACTGCCAGTTGTGAAAATTCATTATCTGTAGGCCATTGAACTCTTGAAAGATGGAAATCAACCTATTACTGAATGAAGTGAATTTTAAAATGGTGTCCCCAGTGGAACAAAAACTCATAGCTATTTAAAACGGGACAAAATGAGAAAAGGCTTGTGAAATGGGTGGCTGTTGGAAGACTTCTGTCAAGCTATAATGACTAAATGACATTCTAAATGCAGTTTTGCTTGCTAAATTAATTTTGAGATTGGCAGAACATGTATACATGTGTATGCAATTTGTCAGTCACTTGTGGAAAATTTTAATAAATGACTAAAACCAGCCAGCCTAGATGCAAAGCTAAAGCTTACTGATGAACTGCCCAACTGTGATGCAAACTACTTCTCAACTGTGATCTGACTTGTTTTGTGATGCATTGTCCTATGGCATTTGGTAATGAAAGGTTCTAAGCAAGGTATTTGTTTCATGTGAAATCTCAGTGCTAATGTGTCTGTTCTGGTTTGTGTTTTTAGGGATCAGACGGGAATATCTTAATTTATTGCTTGCTGAGTGTTCTGTCTGGTGAAAATCATGTCATCCATATTGCCATTCACTCCACCAGTTGTGAAGAGACTTCTGGGATGGAAAAAATCCTCTGGTGGCTCTGGAGGGGCTGGTGGTGGTGAGCAGAATGGTCAGGAGGAAAAGTGGTGTGAAAAAGCAGTGAAAAGTTTGGTCAAGAAGCTAAAGAAAACAGGACAGCTGGATGAGCTTGAGAAGGCAATTACCACTCAGAATTGCAATACAAAATGTGTGACAATACCAAGGTAAGCGCCTTTCTGTTTGAAAAGGTTATAACCACTTAAGAAACAACAAAAGAGATGTTTACACTATCCTGTGAGCAAATAACTAAAAAAGCAGTTGCATGATTTTGATTCCTTAAATTATTTAAAACCCATTTGGGTTTTACTTAGTGCTTGATTAAAACTGAAAGTGTAAGTCACAATTTCTAATAATAATTTTACATTTCAATATTCATTACTATGTGGATTCCAAATTATCTGTGTTCTGGTGATGCCTAGCACAGCTCTTAGTTTGTAGCACTGCCTTATGCTTTTATTTAGTAATCCTGTCTATAATTGAAAGGGCATATTTGAAACTACCCTTCCCCTTTAAAAAAAAAAAAAAGAGACTAATTTTTCCTTGGTCAACACTTCAGTCATCTAATTATTTTCAGTTGTATATGATAGTTTCATTTAAGTTGTACAAGCTGCATCCATTCTTCTTTTTGAAGGGAAATTTTATCTTTGGAGGCAGGTTGTCTGAAGACCAGTTTACTTACTGTAATTATTATTTGGTTATTGGTTAATGGAAGTGCTTTTTATTTAACGATTTGGAGTATTTCCAGAACTACTCTTCTGCTCCTGATATGTATATACGTTTAGGTGAAAGACTTGCATTCTCAACTCAATTCATAGCAACTGCTGTGTGAGAGGCAAGGATAACGTTTGTAAGTATAATGCAGTCCGCTCGTGGTTAATGTTGTACAGAAATCCCACTGAGGTGCATGTGTAAGATCGTTGTGTGACATAAGTATCAAATCACTTCACAGGTGTGTTTCCTAGGAGAGTTAGGATCTGGTGGCACAGGTATATTCTGGGCACTTAGCCCGTAGACCCTTCAAATAAATTCTAGGGGTGAGGAACTGCATCTGGTTTATAATCTTAATTTCTATATTAGTGAATTCATCCCATCTACTTTTAAACTTTATTAATCATAGTGCAAACTAGATTTGACTGGTGTCAATGATTTCCATGTATCAAATGCATTACAGCTGTTATCTGGTAATGATTTTAGCACTCTTTCAGATTTAACATAGCTTTCTGGGAAAATCATGAGCATGCTTTGAATTAATGACTACTTCAGTTCTGTTCTCTTTTCTATTAATATTTTGTTTCTAATGCTGCCCTCTGCTTGTATTTTCTTCTGTAGAACAGTCCCAAAATTCTCTGGGTTTCCCTTCTGCTTTCTTCCTTTTGCCAGCTAGAAAAATCAAAAATAAAATATTAGAGCTGTCTTGTCTTTATGTATATCAGTAAACTAAGATTGGAACCTATAGGGATACATATTTCTTAGCTTGACATGAAAAGTCTGTTTAGCAAGTCTTAAGCATTTCATCTTAGTCGTGGTAAGTTGGAAGTTGTTTCGTATGACAGAAGCTAGATATGCAATTCACTTGACATAAAATGTGTATCTAACTTTTAGAGTTCTTAGAGAGACTTCCTAGGGCTCTCTTGCAGGGGTACTGGGACAGTAATTATTGTAACTTCAAAAGAATAGTTGTTTAAGTTTTAAATTTGAGGATAATGATAAAAGATACAAACAGTATGCCAATTTATCAGTTTTCCTAGTCTACTAGTCATCTGTATTTGAGTATCTCCTCCTGTTTGCATGAATTTTTGTGTTAAAGTAGACACAGTAATTTTTTTTAAAACTGAATGCCAAGCTGTTATACTCTGTATAGCCTCCATGTTGTGACCAGCAGTTCTTGCTGGGATGTGATAATACTGTTTCCATCTATCCTCCAGTCAGCTATAAAAAGGACTGGACCTAGGTTTTTGCTTTTTGAGTGCCTTAGGAGTAAGCTGATAGCTAGAGAGCTCTTTGAGTGGTTTTGGCTATTATGCAAGGTTTAAAATTAAACTAGGAAATAGCTTTGGTATTAACGGGTGAGATGTCAGGTTTGCCAGCAGCACTATACAGAAGTATTGAGTTTCATAGTTGACTTTTGGACTGTTGATATTATTTCACTTTGACAGCAGTAGTCTGGGTTCCCAAGAAAGAACAAATGTCAACTCAGTACTGTAATGACTTCTGGAGATTCTTGTTCTTGGATTTAGTTAATGAAACTGCTGCTTGAGATCCACTTTAATGAATGTATTGAAGATACGCCGATCAGCAGGGATAAATAATAAACTGCTGAATTTAAAACTTTTTTTTTTCTAGTCAGAAGAAAGTTTGAGGTTGCTAAGCTGTTGAGATGCAAGTCTTATGTGACAGCTGTGCTAACTTTCCAAATGTTTTTCTGTATGGGGAAAGTCTGTGATTGGTTTTGTTTGTTTTTTTTTTTCCTTTTTTTTAATTTGTAACTAGCTTTAGGTTTAATTAGCAATACTATTTAACTCAATGTAGGTATTGACAAGGGTTGTGAGATGCTTCTGTTTGCAACTGTTGCATTATTCCCCGGAGAGAAGTTTCAGTTGTGGTTTCACAGGTTTCTGGTCCCCTTGGAGATTTCCATGGAGTTTGATACAGTGCTTAACTCTAATATACTTTTTCAGCATTGAAATGTAAAGCAACTAAACACCTACAAGCTTTTCTCAAAACTGAGAACAGCTTGGTCAAAATTTGAATTAAATCGCCTCTTCAGAAATCTGCATATATTTATTGTATGTAACTGATAATCCTGCTGTAATTAGAACTATTTTTGTTTCTGTGCTGTTTGTCAAGGAGACTATACGTACTAAGTGAGTCTGCTACTGTATGTATTACGCAAAAACTGTTCATGTGGTAATTAATGCAATTTCTTACACAGACTAATAGAGATTCTGAGAAAGCAGAAGCAAACAGATGGAGTGGGTGTTGGAATTGTACAGCAGGGCTGCTTAGCTCTTCATAAGTGGGTCAACCTAGAGCAGAGGCTAAATAAGTGCAGAGGTCCTTTTGACACTAGCCCTCTAAGTAATTTGTAGTTATCTTGCTGAATCCTCCCAGCAAGCCAGTGGGATTCTAATTGCATAATCCCTATGTATCCTGAAACTCAACGTTGGCATGAGTTCACTTTTCTAAAAATACATAATGAATTCAGTAGAACTTAAGATCCCATTTTTCTGGTCTCCCTTGTAGTTTTGACACAAATGGAGCACAAGAAGCAGTCAGTGAAGGAACAGCATGAGCATCCATTTATACAAGTAATCTTCTAATGGAGCAGCTTCTTCCTTATTAGTGTGCGTTGTTCTGTTGAAATAAATACTTTGTAACTAGTGATAACTAAAATCTAAGCCTTTAACAAATCAAGCTATGCCATGTACTGAATAGTCAACTAGCATATTCATAGTCTATCTTCATTATTTAAAAAGTCATTTCAGTGGTGACAGTACAGAGTATTGTGTCTCCCTACTTTGGATTCTGAATCACTAGTTTCAGTGTCCCAGTATTTTGTTGTGATCAGCTGTGTGGTTTTTCTGTTTAAGAGTATAGATATGATTCATGCTTTCTTCTTGCTTCTTTTACATAAGTCTTACCAAAATGCAAGTGCTTTTGTAAAATGCTTGATAATGTACAACTAATAAAGAGTTTAGTTGGGTCAGATTTGGGATAATGTTGACCTGGTGTTATGGTTTAGCCCCACTCAGCCAAACTCTGCAGCTAAATCCCTGCAGTTGAGTGTCCAAAATCCTCTGCCCCCACAGGGAAAGGAGAGAGGAAAATGAGAGGAAAAAGACTTACGGGTTGGAAACTAAAACTACAGCTTTAATATAATGATAACAATGAAAATAATTAGAAAGTAATAATATATATACAGATATATGAGATCGCGCCCCCACCCCTTGATGACTATATGTCACCACAAATTCTGCAGAGCAGATGTGAGAGGATGGGTCCGCAACTAGGAGGGAACTGGATTCAGGAACACACGGATTTGGAATCAGGAGTAATCAGACAGACAAGGCCCTCACTGGATGTCAGCCATCCCAAAAGAGAGCGAGACCCTTGTGATCTTTTAAGTTTATATAGAGTATGATGTATATGGGATGGAATACTCTGTTGCTTAGTTTAGGGTCATCTGCTCCATTTGCCCCTTGTCACAGGTGTGGCTCCTTTTCTGCCAGTGCCTCTTTGACTTAGGCCACTCCACCAGCTTGAGGATGGCCTTGGTTTCTGTAGGAATAAGTATAAGCACAGGCCTTCTTCCATACCAATGCCCTGTGTTATCATTTTAGAGAACACTGTCTCAAAAACATGCAGTTAGTTTTCAGAGAAATGAAGTTACATGCAGCAACTTGGTCACAAAACTGACTCTAATTTACCTCAAACTACAACAACTAGGCTGTTGTAGCTCTTATATTTTTAAAATAAAAATAAAAAAAGAGGAATGGAAGCACTGAGTTTCGAGTCCTTTGTGATGTCGTATGTTCCTCTAGAGCATATATATATGAAAACTAATGTAGAACTGACTGTGTTCTTCCTGAGCTGTAAGTGGGTACATCTGTATCACATGTTGAATTCTGCTTCCATGCCAACATTTGGGTAATGTAAACACTGTATTAGGGCCTTACCTTATATGAAGGATGAGTAGTAATGGAAATGACTAGCCTATAGGGAGTACTCCTCAGGTACAACTGTAGTCCTCATTTGTTGCGTGTCGTAACCCATTTGCTCTTCCCCAGAAGATTCAATCTTGCACTGTGCTTTCACTTACCTGTTGATGAACCCGCAGAGCACTGCTGTATCTCATCTCCTTGCTGACAGTTTCCCTGCTCTAATGCTGAACTGAGGCATATGAGATCATCACTTGATGTGTAGGTGCACCTTTTCTTTTCTTCCAGTATAGATAGGAGGATAAAGAAGAGATGGGTGCCTCCCGTCAGACTCTGCATCTCTAGCTTTCATTGTTTAGCTTTGCATGGTGAATATAGCTTTTATGCATGTCCTGTAAAAGGCAGTTGGGAGGAAGGGGGCAATTAAAAGGTGCACCTATAACAGTACACCTCTATTTTATCTTTCCAGATGTTTGTGTACTCATCTCAGTACAGCATCAAACAACTTTCTGATTGATAACAACAAACTTGGTTCTTGAACAGATAAAACCTTTGTTGGCATTAATAGTAGTAGTTTTATTACAGTTTTTATGTAAACTTACTTTTAAGTACTGTTCCACATGTAATAACACTTCGAATCTTAGCTTAAATTGGAAGTCCTGAGCTTCTGCAGAGGAGGTAAATTTTATCACTGCTTTATATTAGAGGCAACTACAATGCCAAAGCAAAGTGATGTTGAATGTTGATGAAGTGCTCTGGTGGATCACTGGCTGAAGTAAGGTTTTAAGACCAACTTCCTTAAATCTAAATTCTGAGATTATTTGGTAGATTGCTAGTACCATGCAAGTTCTTTAGTCTTAGGTGAAATGCAGCAGTTGCTTCCAGTGCAGAGAGAAGACCAATATTCCTGTCAAACCCTTGCTTTCCAGCCTGCTGTGCCATTAGAGTTTTAGAAAGTATTATCTGAAAAATGTTTTTCTTGCTTAAAAGTTCAATATGTATGTAGAAAATTTAGTCTTATCCGTACCCTCTGTCCCTCTTGTACCCATAGCACACATCCCTGTGCTATGCTTCCTGGTTTTCAGAAGCTTATTACTGCTTTTTCTGCAGCCTCTCAATTCTGCCTTAAGTGAGAGAGGTAGCTAGAAAGGCTCAAATCCTGCCGTTGTTTTGTGGTTTTTTTTTTTTTTGAAGAGTGTAGCAGATTTGTGGAATTTGCAGTCAACAACTTGACTTCTGAAGTGCCTTGCTTCTGCTTCAAATATGAGATGATTTCTCCATTTTTTTACCATCCAGAGGCAAAGAAGAAAAGCCACAATGGGTTTCATGGTTATGGGAATATGGAAGATTGTGAGGGAATGTTGAGAACGTGAAGCAGACAGCTGCAAGTGAAGTGGTTGGCTGGTATAGAAGTTGGGAGCTTCTTACTGACTTTAACACAGGTGTTTCTTTGAGCTTCTTAGGATGAAGTAGTAATATTCTAAAACCATACCTGTTGCATTATCTTTCATTTCTGCCAATAGTGAAGGCTAGTAACTTTTTAAACTGCTGTTGTGAAACCAATCACACTCAAATTATCCTGGGGAAATAGTATGGATGGTGGCATTTTAGCATTGTGTTCAAAATGCCTTTTAAATATTTTTTTTTCCCTTAAGAAAGTAAAAATGGAGTAGTATATATTGACTGCTTCTGAAGGCTGTAATGTTTTTTTTTTGGTTTTTTTTTTTTTTTTTTTGTGAAGCAAAAATCTACATATCCATGTGACTTCTGAGCCTAAAAGGCTACTCCTGATGTTAAAGTGACTAATGCTGTTGAAGCTTGACAGCTTTTCTTAGACTTGCTTACACTGTCCAGGAAATAAATCCAGTATGTCTTAATTATGTTGTATTTCTACAAAGATTCAGATAGTTAAAACTGCAGAATCTGGTAAAAGTTCATGAAACACGTGAAGTTGAGATGATTTGAGATGGTCAAACTTCTCTAAAGCAACCATGAATCTCTCTATTATGCTCGTGTTATTCTTTTGCTTTCTTGTCCTGTAGCCCTTTCTTAATTCCCTGCAGTGAGTTAGCACTATGGATAAGAGAAGCAGCCTAGGCATAGCTTATGGCATGTGTTAAAATTGTTTTCTGAAGACTAGCTCTCTTTATTAGTTAATATGAGCTTCCATACATGGAACTTATTAGTGCAAATCAAAGAGTCTACAAGGGAGTTAACAGCAGAAGTAAACTGGGCAAAGAAAAGGCCTGTTTAAAGGGGGCACGGCTGGCTTGGAACTGCTGTTTGAGAGCAAACAAATATTTTAAAACCATGACTTTTTGATGCCTTTTTCTTTATACAACTGAGTAAAAAATAATTTTTAATTTAGGTGTGAAGTCTGTTTCTCTTGAATGTAACTTGTGCTACCAGTTAGCATGGTTTTTTTTTAATTCCTTGGAAGCATTTGTCCAGAAAGTGATCACATAGGTGCATGCAGTAACCTGGTTTTAGGGATGCTTTTGATCACTTGAGGAGCAGAGTTGTCAGGCTAATGTGGCTTCAAGAATAAATTGTTTTCAAGTTTTAAGATGTTTCCCCAAAATAGGTTTTAAGAGGATAGCAATACAGAAATTTCTTTTTTCCCTTCTCAGATTAAAGCCAGGAGATGAGTAATTTCAACAATTACATGAGGGGGAAGATTCTTTTGGAAACTGTTTTAGGAGAGTTCCCAACACCTGCTGCTAAGTGATGAGTGCATTAGTGAAGAGGACAACAGCAAGCAGTTGGCACAGGAGATCCTAAAATAACATTTTGATCCAGACAGAGGTGATGTCTGTTTCCCAGAAACAGAACTTGGCACTGTCTGTTAGTTTGTAGCAGAGCTGGGATAATTCACGACTCAAGTTGGGGATGGATATTGATTCTTACCCATAGCTCACAAGTTGAGAACTGGGATGTATAAAGACTGTGTCATAGAACCATAGAATAGAATTGTGGAATGGTTTGGGTTGGAAGGGACCTTAAAGATTATCTAATGCCAACCCCCCTGCCATGGGCAGGGACACCTCCCACTAGATAAGGCTGCCCAAGGCCCCATCCAATCTGGCACTGAATGCTTCCAGGGAGGGGGCATCCACAAATTCCCTGGGCAACCTGTTCCACCACCCTCATTGCGAGGAATTTCTTCTTAATGCCTAGCCTAAATCTTACCCTCTCCAATTTAAAGCTGTTCCCTTTTGTCCTATCACTACATGTCTTTTTACAGAGTCCCTCCCCAGCTTTCTTGTAGGCTCCCTTCAGTTACTGGAAGACTGCAATAAGGTCTCTTCGGAGCCTTCTCTTCTCCAGGCTGAACAGTCCCAACTCTCTCAGCCTGTCCTTGTATGGGAGGTGCTCCAGCCCTCTGATCATCCTTGTAGCCCTCCTCTGGACCCGTTCCAACAGTTCCATATCCTTATGCTGAGGATTCCAGAACTGGACACAATACTCCAGGTGAGGTCTCAGAAGAGCGGAGTAGAGGGGCTGAATCACCTCCCTTGACCTGCTGGCCACGCTTCTTTTGATGCAGCCCAGGATACAGTTTACCTTCTGGGCTGTGAGCACACATTGCTGGCTCAAGTCAAGCTTCTCATTAATCAGCACCCCCAAGTCCTTCTCCACAGGGCTGCTCTCAATCACATCGTCCTCCATCCTGTCTTGAAACCATGGATTGACCTGACCCAGGTGTAGGACCTTGCACTTGGCCTTGTTGAACCTCATGACTTTGCACAGGCCCACTTCTCCAGCCTGCCCAGGTCCCTCTGGATGACATCCCGTCCCTCTGGTGTGACAACTGCACCACTCATCTTGGTGTCATCTACAAATTTGCTGAGGGTGCAGTCAATCTTGCTGTCAATATCATTGATTGAAGATATTAAACAGCACTGGTCCCAGTACGGACCTCTGAGGGACACTGTGGCATATTAAAAGACAGACTCTGCTTTCATTTCAAGACAAGACTAAGTTTATTGTTACAAGCTCATCTTTATACCTTTGTGAAATGTCAACAACAGTCCTGCAAGTCCTTCATAAGAATTTCCACAGCATGTTCTTCTCCTTCCAAGCTCCTCGTGAGCACTGTTATTGTTTTTATGCCTTCTTGGTTTTGCCACCGATGCTGAATCTTCCCAGGCTGGGGGCTAGCTTGTTATCAAAGCTCCCTGCACTCTTGCTCCAGAGGAGCACCTGTCCCATATCCCTCTGGACCTTGAACTCCACCAGTGCACGATCACTGCAGCCCAAGCTGCCTCTAATCTTGAGGTCACTGATGAGCTCACTGGCATTGGTGACCCATCAGGTCCAGTATTGCATCCCCTTAGGTAGGGGTGTCCATTGCCTAGGTTAAGAAATTATCTTTGATGAATTCCAGGAGTCTCCTGGATTGCCTACAGCTTGCCGTGCTACTTTTCCAGCATATGTCAGGGTGGTTGAAGTCCCCCAGCAGGATGAGAGCTTGCGAGCATGAAGCCTCCTGTAGCTGCAAGAAGAAAGCTTCATCAGTAGGCTCTCCTTGATCAGGTGGCCTGTAGTATGCACCAACCACAAGGTTTGATGCTTCCTCGGTCTTTTATTCTGACCCACAAGCTTTCAACCTGTTTGTGGCTACTCTTAAGTGACAGCTCTTCACATTCTGTCCCTTTCCTGACAGAGGGCAATGCCTCCACCCTTCCTTCCTGGTGTGTCCCTTCTGAACAGCCTGTAGCCATCAATGGCCATACTGTAGTCATGGGATTCGTCCCACCAAGTTTCAGTGGTGACAACTAGGTATGATAGCTTTCTAGTAGCATGGTAGCTTCCTGCTCCTTTTGTTTGTTGCCCAGGCTGCGTGCGTTTGTGTAGAGGCGCTTCAGCTGGGCTGTTGGCTGTGTCACCTTTTTAGTGGAAGACCTTATTTCCCTTAAGGTGTTCCACGGAAGTTTCCTTCCTGGCACCTACTACCTCAGGAGTCCTCCCCTCATCTTTGCAGGACTTCAACTGTGCTGCAGTGCCCCCAGCATGCCCCGGGGCAGCAGGTGGAAGGCCCATCGGAGTACCTTATCCCTCCAAGCATTGTGTGTGTCCTTCTGCAGCTTGTCACAGGGAAGCCTGATATTAAACTAGATGTGAAGGGGGAGGGTGTAAAGCCCTGTCAATGAGCCCTGCAAGCTCCTGAGCAAAAACTCTCCTCCCACTTTGAGAAATGTGGCTCCTATCCGATACCTGTAAACCTGGTGCCATGTAGGCCATCCTGTTGCTAGAAAACCCAAAGTTGTTATGGTGACACTAGATGTCTGTTCCTCATTTCCTCTTGGGGGGTTTCCTCGCTCCACAGAGCTTTTTTTTCCTTGATCTAGTGCCCGGCTATGGATCTTACTGTGCCTGTCACAGCTTCACACCAATTGAGCGATTGTCCTCAAACAATATACTGTATTTCCGTCTGGATGTATTTGCTCATATGTAATTTGGTTCGATAAGTGTTTGAAGGCTATGGTTGAACATCTTAAACTTTCTAAAATAAGTGTGGATATTTAAGGCAGTATGTTAGAATACACTAAAGCACTATTTTCATTGCTTATATTACAGGAAGAGTGTGCTTGTAATTTTTTTATAAGATGACTCCTTTTTCTTGTGACAGGATAATTGAGGATGAAGTAGTGGTGCACCCCACCCCCAGCCCGCTTTTCTCTTCTTGGAATTTCAATAACAGTGTTTTAGAACAAAGCCGAAGAGATCTTTCCTGGAAGTATGGCAAGAGATGGCTGAGAGTTTTGGAGAGTGCTGGCCAAGATTGGCATCAAAATCCCATGATCCTCCTTGTGATAGCTGATGCTGTAAAGACTTTTGATGTGTTCACTAGTGAGGTGTAGCAGGAGGATCATGTTGTCCGTGCTCTTCTCAGTACTATAATTATGATGGGACTTGAATGTTGTCTCTACATTCCCTATAAAAGGCTAAAACAAGTTCTTGGTGGTTTTTAAGTGTGTTATACCAGGCTCTGCCTACATAGGGCAGTAAGGACGGAATGATGGTGTGCTTTGCAGTAGTTTCCTGTCGTGTGTGACATCTTTTCATCTCTGAGTTGGCCCTGTGCACTCACTTCATTCATCTCCTTCGTTCATCAACTTTACACTTGGTCCACGGTAATTTGGTATCTATCATTAGCTTGGTAATGTGTGCATGTTCCCTCTTGACAAGTTCCCAGACCAAGCTGGCAGGTACAACAGTTCTGCCATCTTTTAACTGTGCCCACTTCTGGGAAGGGACCTGTCCTCCAAATTCTTGTGTTAATTCCCGATCAGACTTAGAATATCTAATATCTTCCTGATTTTCTAAGATTTCATCTCTATTGTCTAGGATTAGAGCTAATGTTCACCCTTCTTGCATTCTTTCTGCCATCTGTTTAATCTCATCAGCCAATCCATTACCTGTTTTGTGTTACCTCTCAGGTGCCCTTGACAGTACATGATGGCAACTTTAGTTGGTAGTTGTACTACCTCCAACAGGCGAAGTATTTCTTTAGCATGTCTAATCAGTTTTCTTTGTGCCGTCAATAACCCTCGTTCCTTCCAGATCACTCTGTGACCACGAACAACTCCAAAGACATATTTAGCTTGTTTCAGTTGCCATTAACAAATCATCCATATATTGTAGAAGGAATTTATCTCTAGAAGGAGAATGCCATGCTTCAATTTCTTGTGTTAATTCATTTCCAAAAATTGTTGGGCTGTTTTTAAAACCTTGGGATAACACCATACAAGTAAGCTGGGCTCGTCTACCAGAGGTAGGACTCTCTCCTCCAAATGCTTTTGAGTTTCTTTGGCTAGTGGCAGACAGAAAAATGTGTCTGTTAAATCTAACAACGTTAACCATATCTGGTTATTCTTAATTCAGTCCTCTACAAGATGCAAATCTTTGACAATCTTTTTATTTTTCTCAGGTCTTGTACTACTTGGTAAATTCCATCTAGCTTTTTCACTAGTCAGATTCACATTCCACTAATAGTTCCATGCTGTAAGAAGTTATTGTGCTTTCTATTCCTTTGCAGCCTTTTAATCTCAAAGGATATTGTCTCTGGCATACTCCTTTGGGCCCTTAAACTCTGCTTTCATTAGCATCTGATAAAATCCCATTTGCTATTGTCTGTGCCAGAGCCCAGCAGTTGCTGATCTGATGAGGAACACTGGAATGCAGAGTGTTACTAAATCACTTGGCTGTAAAAGGGGAAGAAAAAAAAAGAACCAAACCCTTTTCTTGTAAGGTCACACATCTACTTTAAAACAACTTTCTCAAAAATATTCAAATATTTCCTTCAGGTTAGGGTCGACCAAAAAGTCCACCCCCTCAAACACATGTAAACTGTTGAACAATGAACAATCTTCCTTAAATCTCTTGGAAGATAAACCAGGTGTTAAACTTATAGTTCTCATATCAGTGCTTGGATGGTTCAGGCTAGAAAATAAACAATCAAAGCAATTAAATTGCCAGAGGAACAGCTACCAAATTTATTGCAGCTGGAGACTATTCTGTTGTGTTTCAGCAATGTTCTAAGAAGGTGATCAGAGTTTTAAAAGTTTACCAATCAGAGGTGCATGCCTTTGTTGCTTAAACCTTTTACAAACAACCAATGACCACTGCTACTTAAACCTTTTCTCTGTCCTCTTCGTATACGTTTTAAATCTTTCTTTTCCTTCTCTTCACATACCTTTTCCACCACTGATCACACTTTCTATTAAATGACATAAAGTTTTGTCTCTGCCAGTTAGGCAGGTGTTCAACATTTCTTACATTATTGATACACATAATAAAACTGATACACAACAATAAAACTGCCTGCAGAAATAATCACACACAAAATTTTGGATAAATCCATAGCTGGCACTCTATTAAAAATTTTTAAGGATCATTTCCCTCATATTTTACTAAAGCCTGTTTTAAGAATCCCCAATAATCACTGGGGTGCTCATTATTTTTATCCAAATAAAATTGCTCATAACTTAATATCCCCCTACAGAGATAACAGGGTTAACTCCTGCAGACTCAGCGAAGAAGTTAAAAAAGAAAAAAAGCCCTTCACATTCAGGGAAGGGCACTTGCACACATAGCTACAGTTTTTCTTTTTCTTTTTTTTTTTTTTCCACGTTGCTCGAGATTAAAACTATTTGTGGTCACAGTCTTTAGCCAAACTTCTTGACATAATTTACCAGTTTCTGTTCTTCACATGCTGTCTGTGCAACAGCTATTAGGTTAACAACCAAGTCATAAAAAATCTAAGACAAAACTTACACTCACTTCATTCATCTCCTCCCATCCACTTTAGTTCAAAACCACAAATGCTTCATAGCAGTTCTATGTCTCGGGCACACACATACAGAGTTATGAAGTATATCAAAGTTAAAACCAGTTATTAATACTTGATTTCTTATTATACTTTCCGAGTTCAAAACCAAAACGGCACACAATTCTTGTAACAATTATTAGTAGGGACTCAGAACCCCTCTACCAAAACCAAGACAGTGGGAACTGTAACCCCTGCCACCAAAACCCAAGAAATCGTGTGGTTTCAATCCGTAAGGCTCTTTGAATTATTCTCAAAGAGTCCCTACGGCACTGCAAATTCAAAGTTTCCAAAGGCACACTCTGGGTTCCAGTATCCGGTATACCAGCACTACACAGGACATCTCCTGGGTAGCTCCAAACAAAATTCAGTTCAAGAAGACCTTTATAATCCGCCATGGCCCTTGTATTTCCCTGGGTGCTACCTTGCCCCCATTCCCTGAGCATCACCTCTAAAGGACTGTTGGGTGGAATGCTCGAAGAAGGATCCTCAGATTCCTCTCTTCTTTTTGAACCTTTCTTAGTGAGCCTGTTTCCGATTATACTTTTCTTCCTGTGGGTCACCATTCACCTGGAACCCTTTCATTTTCATCCCTTCACAGACCAGTCTCCTCGCGGAGATATGGAACCGCAGTTAGAAGGACTCCACAATCACTTTGCAGGGAACTTCGTGTCTCACACACACTTTCGGTCTCGCACTCCCAGCCACCCAGATAGTACTTAACAGTCACTTTTCTTACCTGGGTCCCATGTACAGGATTGCTTGGCTGCCGTGCGCAATTCAGATCCGTTAATTCATTAAATTACATTCTCCCCTTCTTTGCTTCGAGAGTCCTCCGCCCAGACAAGGTTCGCTGCTCCTCACGGGGCAGGACAGTAGACTGGAGACTGCTAAAATCAGCAGGGCGCGCCTCTCTGCTCCCACTGTCCCGTCCCGCAGAGACAGGATCACTTCTCCCGGATGAGCCCCCAAATTGTGAGAAACACTCATTCACTGGTAAAATATTGAAAAGGACAAAGTCTTCGAAGCAAAGGCAATAATATTTTTATTTTACAATTCAGCGCTGAATTGGATGCCCTTCTAAAAAGGCATAACATCTTACAAAAGCAGTGGGTATATATACTAGTTTTAGACAAAGAACCATATAAATCTTCAAAGAATGCTCATTATTTTTTGGACTATCCAACCATGTCTGCAGACTTCCTTCAGGTTATCTCTTGACCTAATACAACTGCATCTCGCTAGACAACTAAGCATATCAATAAATTCTTGCCACTCTTAAGAGAGTGTTTATTCTTTCAGGTTATTTATCCATGTCTGGAGATTGTCTGCATATTATCTCTTGATACAAGCCAGATGTATGTGACAACGTAATTAAACATACAAACCGGCTGCAGCAAAACTTATCAATTAATTCTCACAATTCACTCCCTTTTACTTATTACATATTTTGCTGAAGCCCATAACTTTGTTCTAATTTACACAATATTAATTGTAATTTCTCATCTTGTTGTTCTTTCTTCCAATCGCTTTTCTTCAACACCATAATTTTCTGGGCTGTCCCACTCCAGCTTGAGGCTGCCATCCGTGGATTTGTCGGCATACTGCTTAGCTGCATTCCTTCAACTACACTGGAAATCAGTCTTATAAAACACGGTGCAAGGCATGGTAAAAAGAGTAACCCAGCAAATGCACGTGATAACAAGAAACCTACTTTCTTCCACCAAGCTTACCCCTAGGAGATTATCCCACCACCCGGAGTCTAACACAAATTTCCATTTCTGCACTGGGACATGTGCAGTTTTTCGGATTTCAGTTGCAAGGTTCATTACTGCTTGGCCATTATCATCTATTTTAAGGCAACAATCAGAAGTGTTCCATTTTCTTACACACGCCTCCTTCTTCTGCCAATAAATAGTCTAAAGCCAGTCTGTTCTGATATACATCGCCCCTCTCATCTGTGTTTGCTGTTTGGCCAACAACTGGAGGCTGGCTGCTGTCTGATTAGTGATTAATTCTACTACTGCCTGTAACCTAATTATTCTATTGGACATGTAAATAGGTGCTCGATAGCCCCAACTTCCATCTTGTGCCCAAGTGGCTGGTCCATATGTCTGGATAATTCTTTCTGGGGGCCATTTGTCTTCTCCCCAGGTTTGGGTTCCTCCGACTTCTATGTCTGACCGTTTTTCCCTCTTTAAGTTCTCAAACAAGGGAATTCCGAACTCATCCCCCTCCTTCAGGGACAACATAAAAAAATCCCTGTTGAATTATCCTTATCGTACAGCTCCCTTCCCAATTACCAGGTAGCTTTGAATAGGCTCTTTTTTCCGACAAATCCAGAATAAGGATTCATCAGGGGCTCTCCACCAGTTCCTAGAAGTGTTTCCTGGGTTTTTCCAAAACTTCAGGATCCTTGGTAACCCCTGGAATGGATTATTTCTGGTACAATTAAAAACTCCTTCCTCAGTGGCCTTGGTACAATTGTTATTATCTTTGGACAAATACCATAGAGGTTTTCCAGGCCACCAGGTCCCATGAGTGCCATTGTGGGTGTACACCCGTTTACAGGGGGTATCTCCTACCCACTCTCCATATCCTATACGACTTATGCATTCTATACCAATTACTTCAGAACTTAGGACCCACCCCAGTGGCCTCGTCTTTTCTTCTGAACTGAGTGAATGATTGCATTTTAATATTTGGAGAGGATCCAGACTGTTTCCTTTCCAGGGCCATTCTTCACTCATTGAAGGACCTCCACATACCCAACAACCAGACACATTTAGTTCCTTGGCTATTCTTTCAGCCAGATCTACAAATAAATTTTTTTCCCAAAGCGGGGAATCCTAGTTGCTTTTTGCAATTCCTCTTGAATTTCATTATATAATTGCTTACTGTCTTTTGACTTCCCTGACTGGACAGAGTTTGCCAATTGCCATGTAACATACTTTTACTAACTGTTCTTTGTATTGGTTTTGGATTCCCCCCACCATCTGATATGTCCCAATGTCCTTCCTTGGTGAAACATATCCATTCTTCTCCCTTAGGACACCCTATTCCCAGCCTTTCTCCTCCTTTTCTCAAGTTTCTTCTCACCCACAGTTGCATTTTCCCAAGTTACAAGTGGTTAAGCTTCGTGAGTCGTAACAATACTTACTTATGTGAGTGTGGTAACTAAGACTGGAAGCCCCCCTAAAATGTAGACATTGGTAACATTTAGAATATTCATTTGGAGAGCCTGGGGTACAACTGGAGGTGAGCATAACCCAAAGTAGGAGAGTCCAGGCAGCTGTCATAAGCCAAGGTCTGGTATAGCATATATCTCCATCACTCAATGCCTGTTGGATTGCAGCCAACAGCGGAGTTTTAGATGCTTCTCGATGGCAAATATAGAGGCTAATCCAGTCTTAATTTATCAGTTAATTCTCACAGCCCTGTGTGTATGTACTCCTCCAGCAGCTTGCTGTGTAGCTTCCTGATTTCCTCTTAGGAAATGGTGTTGTGTATCCTGAATTTCAAGCCTAGAAAACAGACAGGCAGCTGTTTGCCAGGTGAAGAGAATCCACCTGCATTGCCTGAGGTAAAATGTGAAGAGATTATCCTGCAATAGAAAGTCTGTTGCAGAAAGTGGTGAATGCGAAGCAGTTGACTTTAGGGGTGCTTTTCTGACATTTTGTCATGTCTTCTGATCTGTTTTGAGAGTTTCTTTCAATAATTTTACGATAACAGCTTTCAACTGATACATATTCTCTAGTGCTGTATTGTGCAGAGAGAAAACAAAGAGTGCTCTTAGATTGCACTAATTTCCTTGGAGACTTTTTCAGCACTGAGGTGGCAGAAACTTGCACTTGTTTTCCCAAGACCATCTCCTGCCCAAAGATAAATGGCTCCAACTCTTAGTTTCTAAATGTTCACGACCATGTGGTTATAGACAAAAGCATGCTGTCCCTAATTACATGTGTAAAATGACACGTTCAATCTCTAGGTTGCAGAACACCTTTAGATGCTGCATGGACATATGATGCGAAATAAAAATTCATGTCAAGTTTGACTTCGAGTCTCTATGAAACTTAATTTCTAAACTCAAGGTTAGAAGTCAGTAAGACAGTGTTGGTGACGTTACCTGCATCTGTTAGAATTTCCTTACATGTTTTGTACGTATTTCCTTTAACTGCAAAACTATCTTAAAAAAAATCTAACAGTCTAAATAGTGTTTTATCACAAAATTAAACTTACAAATGAGATAACTGGTGGTCACTCACAAATTTCTCAATTTCTTTTAAGGTAGTGAAAGTAAATAAGTCTATTAAGACAAACTAACCATGTGGGTGGAAATAGTTTGTCTGGCGTTAATATTCTTGCTTTCTTAGATAAGGAACTGGATAATTGTACAACAATTATTGTATAAATTGTACAAAATTCTGTTGTGCTTGTCTTCAGAAACTGACTTTAAATAAATGCCTTTTTGAAGCTTGTTTGTGAAAACAGCGCGTGGAGCAGTTCTTACTAAATTTTTTTTTTTCATCTGGTCAATACTCTCTTCAAGTCCTGTTTATTGAGAAGACCCATAATGGATGGAGATGTGACAGAGTATAATGAATGGTCAAAACAGCCAAGAAGTTAAATACTATCATTCCCTCTCCTTAACTCTTTCTACATAACTTCCATATTACAGCTTGAAGTTAAATTTTGTTTGCTTTTTCCTGTTTGATTCATAGCATCAGTATATTTGATCTATAGAGTAGGATGCAGGATTGATATGAGCATAAGATAATGGTTTTTTTTTCTAATAGCATATTTTTCCTTTACCAACACTTCCTACTTGAATGATGAGTTAGCAGCAAGACCTTATTTCTGAATATCTGTATACAGAAGAATATATGTGCATCAGTAGGGCACTGCCCAGACACTGCATATTACAGTAATTGGGGCCTTGCTGTAGTTTAGGTAAGTCATTCTTTAGAAGATGAATTTGAAGACTTAAGTTTTCAAGCCTTCTACACAATGTTGATTGAAATTAAGAGTAGTAATTGTGTTCAAGTGTAATTGAGTGAAGTTTTATTAAAAATACTATAACATAACTGTTAACTTGTTTTACACAGCTGTAGCTGATGTTATGAGCTGAATTGCTGTAACTAAGGTTAAGCTTTAGTGTAGACATAGTTCAGATTACAGCATCTTATAATATTGATATCATCCTGAAAAAGGAAATCTTAAGAGTATTAAACAAAGAAACTTAGGGCTGCCATTTTTAAGTTCGTGCAATTCAGGAAGCCATGCGACGTACCAACATAATTTGTTAGTATGCCAAGCAGAAAGTATTTTCATTTGAAGTAGTTCAATATGTAAAAATACAAATGTGCAAGATACTTGGCCAATAGCAAAATGCTGTATAGTTCAAAGGAGCTTGCCTCTCAAGTAAGGAAGAAAAATTGTTGAGTTTTGGAGACAATATTGTATTAGTACTGGAGTACTGGATAAAGAAGGGTTAGAGGATGTAAATTCTGGCCTTGGCTCTGCTGCTTTTTCCCAGGTAACCTTACAAGTTGCTGTCAATTTTCAGTCTACGATTTATAAGGCATGTGATAATGCCACCTCCTCACCTCACTAGTATTTGGTTAGGGAGTGTAAGTTTAAAGCATTGTTCCCATTGGAGTATCAGTGATATGGAAAGCAAATCTGTGGGTGATTAATTGTTGGAATTTGTGTAAGTTCTTTATCTTCAAGTTACTGTTGCTCCTCATTGGGATTACCTTAGTTGTAAGAAGCAGGGAGAGTCAGAATAAAAAAAAAATTCTGTTAAAGCTTGCTTGATTTTTATATGCCATTAATTGTTTGGCAAGTTAACAACTGATACTGGGGCTTCTGAATGTTAAGAAAATGAAAAATAGTTACTTGTGGTTACTTCAGTGACTGACTTGCTCGGTGGATCCTAGTACAAAGCTCTAGCTAGGAAGAATAATATCTGTTTCTGACACTTCATACTACCATTAAGAAGACATGCTAGTCACTCAAAAAATATGTTGACTGTCCTTTTGTTGATATTGAGCCCCAAATTATCTTAAATAGTACTTATTTTTCTCCAATAAAGGAATTGGCTCCTTAGTCAGCCCAAGTCAATGCTAAACTATTCCCTGGCTTACTGTGGTAACTGGTGTCTTTATACCAGACCAACTAACTATTCAATGTGGCAAAGATTCCTCTCCTCATTATATTCTTCTTTTGTAGAAGTCAGCCAATTTCATTTTCTTGGTACTATAACAAAACACCTGAGGGCTGTTTTTACTAGTGTGAATGTTTTTTGACAACCATAGCCAATTTCACAGGAAAAACTTCCCCATTGTGTAGCTCAAGCTGTTAGTCTAGGAAGAATTTATAGCATTAAGAACATACTGCAGTTCTTTTACTGCTGCAGCTTTGAACACAAATAGCTAGTTAATGGGTTCCCTACTGATTTAATCCTGCTTATAATCTACACCTGCTAATTTAATAGAAGTAATTTCCCTATCTTGTTTTCTCCTTGTTTCTGTTTACTTACTCTGACTTGGTTGCAGTGCTTATTGGTGGAAAACTTCTAAAAATTAACAATTTGCAATGCTGTAGTATCATCATGAACAGATTTCATTAGCATCTGTCATGCTGCATTGTTTGAAGCAGACTGGCAGAATACAAGAGAACAATTGGGAGCTAGAATAAGTTCGCATCTTGATACATATGCTTCAAAATTGGAAGAACAATGAGACTGAGGAAATCCCCTTGGACAAGTGCTGCACAGTAATCTGACTTGAGCATTTGTTCAGAAAAGGTGCCCCAAATTGTGCCTATCTATTTTGAAATGTATAAGCAGGTTTCAATAGGTAAAGAGTTGAAGCCTTTTGTTTGGAGCATTAGCCTTTAATTGTAGGTAAACTGACCATTTCTTTGGACGCTTGGGTTATCTCTTCTTAAGATATTGGATAGAAGCCTGATGCAAAAGCAGCAAACCGAGTTATTACTTGTAGTTGAATTGATGAGTTACATTCCAGAACTGGTCTTCACTTCCTCTTAGTTTTATGGGAGGCTGCAAGTCAAGTTCCTCTGATATTTGAAATAATTTTAGCTCGTGCTGTAATTTTGAAATTTTGAACATGGAGAAAGGCTGATATCAACTGATGTGGAATCTTGCATCTTTGTGGCATGGAAAGCTCTGTTTGAAACAGTGTTTGACTGTTGCAAGGAGAGACGGCCGTAGTCAAGACCACACCCAATGTGAGTTTAGAATCTTGCTCAGTTTATTATGAACCCTCCACCAACTTTTATACACCGTGTTACAGTCTTCGCATAAGGTGCTTATTGGTCTGTATCCACTATTCATGCACTAATTGGTTAGCAGTTACTACGCACTAGGTGCCCATTGGTAGCAGTTGCCAAGCATGCTCTGTTCTTGTTCCTGCCTTGCGGTTAGCTGTACTACTTACTACATTACCCACTTTGCCTTGCTACAAGCCAACTTCCTCTAAATGTCAAGGTTATTCTGAGATTGAGGCCCTGCCAAAATATCAAGCCTTAAAGAGCCAGCGTCCTGATGCCCTTTCCTTCTTAACCAATCCTCTACAATTCCCCCTTTTTGTTTTTTTTTGCACTATCAACACTTGATTTAACCACTTTCCTGCTGCTCTTTGTCAACAATGTAACAAGCAAGGTACAATTAACAATGTTACAATAACAATTATCACAATCAGAGTCATTCCCTTAACCATCTCTGGGAGCCATCCAAAGAGTCCCAGGTTTCTAAGCCATTTATCCAATCCCAGGTTATCACTAATTTGTAATTTTCTGACTAGCTCTTGCAATTCGCTGAAGTGAGGATATATTGACTTCGAATGATCAGACAAATTCATACAACACATGCCTTCAAAGTCTTCACAACCATGACCTTGCGCTAACAACAAAAAATCTATAGCTGCCCAGTTCTGTAACGTGGCATGTCGTACGGAATCCATGTCAAGCAACAATTCAGACAGCGCTTGGGATGTAGCATTTGTTTGCTTAGAGAGCCAACATCCCAGTTGATTCAGTTGGGCCAAGGTTCCGGCGGCTGCTACTCCCGGAGCTAAAATTGAGACTGCTATGATTGTTTCTGGGTTCCAAAACTTGACCGTATCTTTGCAGCTACTAGAAAACGCATGGGTCATTCTCTTTGTCCTCGCCCGTTTATAATGATGTCGTGACACATTCCAAATCATGCTTGTATTTGGTGTTAGTAAAGTTAACCTCCCTTTTTGTTTTTTGACTAAAGTGTTCAGGTGAAACATATGATTGACTTGACGTTGTATACACTGTAACACACAGGATAATTGTCAAAGCAATTAACACCATTAAAAATAACATTCCTCCTTTGACCAACAGTTCTCATACCCATCTTGTTATCCACCCATTCTTTCGAGAATCGATCACCCAGGGACATCCTTCAACTACCACCCGTAAGATTAAGAGCATCCATAATGTTAACGTCCTCCTCATTCCTGTTGGCTGTTTTTGTGGCTGGGGCTTAACAGTTGTCACACAGCAATGCAGGCTTGATCCACCTCACAGGTGCCCAAACTGGTCCTTTATCTGTTAAAACACAAGCATAACCTCGTCCCCATGTTAGTAGCTTATACAGACCTGTCCATTGCCCATAATAACTGTTTTTCAATAGCACTTTCACGTTGTCTTGTATTTGCTCTGATTTTGACGACATGGTTTGTACATGCTTCAACTTTAGCACAATTTGATCATCTCCTGCTAATTGCAAAAAATTCATTACATATTGCACCTTTATCAATCTGTTTTGCAGTGTCTCCTGATTTCCCCCCCCCCTTTTTTTTTCTTTGTTTTGCTAACAATGTTTTTTTGCTAACAATGTTTTTACTACTTGATGGGTACGTTCAATAATGGCATGACTTGGATATCAATACTTTCTGGATAATCTATTAGATCTACTTGTAAATTCAAAATATTTGCCATGCACCACTTAGCATATGCTTTTGTCATTGGGATATAAATGATTGTCGAGTTTTGGGCTAATAACTGAACACTTCTTTTTTCTTCCCCCGGTGATTATCATTGTAATCATTTCAAATTTAGTGACTATGTTTTTTTTTGGGGGGGGGGGGGTTAGTGTGGCAAAATATCCACTCGATAATTCGTAATGAATCTTTTGAATTTTCCTCTATCATTGCCTCAATTATCCCTAAAGGTTGTCTGCACTAGGACCCAGCAGCTGCTGACTAGTTCCAGTGACACTGGAATGCAGAGTGTTCTCACAAATTGGCATTCCCCTAGAGAGATAACACCATTAACTCCTCTGGACTTCTTCAAAGCTGAAAGAAAAAAAAAAAACTTAGAAAGGAAGGAGGGGGGTGGGGTGGGGGGGGCACTCACACACATACAGCTGCATGTTTTGCTAAGTATTTTAAAACTTTTCCTTCTGAAGCTTTTCATTCCAAAGATCCCCAGGTAAATCTACCTGTTTGCCGGCTTAGTGGACATTTGAGATCGAAAGGTCCCAGAGATATATTTTCAAGATTAATCAAAACCAATTTCTAAGTCTTACAAACGTTTGAAGCGCTTCAAACACACACACACACGACCACTCATTTCAAAGATAACTGAATACATTCATACAATGTTGGTTATCACTATTGGATCCACAATTTTTCCACGCTACGTATATTTAAACTACACATGGTACTGGGAACATACAACACTTAAAATATGTACATGCATTATCTAATAAGGCTTATATCGATTGTCTAACAAATATTTCACTTATGGTAGTCGTTTGTAGTTTCTGTATTGATAGAATTACGGACTGGTCAGTTGAACCACAGCCTCTGTCTCTTCATGGGGTACAATCGCTGAAAAACAAATAAGATGAGTGATTCTAGTGCCCTTTGATATCAAGTCAGGAGGCATAGGCATCCAAACTATTACTTGCATCGCTCTCGTAAAGTCAGCATCAGTCAATTCTGGTAAAATAAACAATCTTTGTAACAGATGATCAAGCAATTAACAGTGCACTAAGTCCATCTTTGCATTCTTTAAGGCTAATTGTTTAAGCAACACTTATCTAGCGGCGATATTGTCTGCCTGCTTCTTTAAGGCCTCTTGTAGTTTGTCTAGAAAAGTCATGTAAATAATGCCATTTTCCAGATTTCTTTTTTTATCACAAATACAGGTGCGTTCCAAGGACTATTAAATGGGACTGTATGCCCGTGATCTATTTGCTCTTCCACTAAATTTTGCAATGTACCCAATTTTTCAGTCATTCTGGCTTTCCTCCTTTTTTTTTTTTAAAGAGGTTGAGTTTGTAGGGACTAAGCAAAATGTATTTCAGGGATTCTTATGGACTCAAATCCTTGTGAGCCATGCTCTACAGAGTCAGCTCAGAACACAGCTGCTTTGAACAAAATTAAATACACTATCCGGCTATCTGCTGGTATTAGTACTAGTGGAAATGGTGTTCATAACACTAGTGGAGACAGCATCCATACCCTTGCCTGAATTATTCCAGTACAGCCTGCATCAATGACCCCAGGTAAAACAAAGATTCCCAACCAAATTATTGATAATCACTCTAATTACAAGGCAGTAAAGCCACCCTCCAATGGTCCTTTTACATTCCGTGGTATTGTGTGAAGTGCAGACGATTGCAGCACTATTGCGATGGTGGTGATCACATCCATCTCTGTGCTGCGTCTGGTTCTTGCTCTGAGGTGAGCTGCTGCTTGCTGCAGAGGCGTCTGTGTTGGTACGTGCCTCTGAACCATGCTTTGCTCCTGGTTTTCTGACAATACTGTCCCATTCTTATCCCATTTTGATTTACACCAACTGGTAAAATGTTTGCCCTTTCCACACTGAGGGCAGATTTTAGGCCCTCTCTCCTGGCGTTGTGTGTGGCAGTCTCTTTTAAAATGTCTCTCTTTGCCGCGTCTCTGACAGAACGTATTTCTGTCCCAGATTACAGTCAGGGCAGCTATGAGCTGTGCTTAATAGGTAAATGATCCCAGCTGTTGTTGTAGGAGTTTTCAGACCACACCATATCTTTCCATATTCGTCATTAGGATTTTTTGTCAGTGATTGCAAAATTAAGGCTTCTGTAACTGCTCGGTTGTCTTACTTGCTTGTCAAGCACATCCTTCAATCTATCTATAAACACCATATACGGGTCATGCCTGTTTCAACTTTCTAACATCCGGTATCTTTATAAGTGTTTGATAAACCAAAAAGCCGCATCTGTTGTAAAATTGCATTATTTAAACTGTCTTGACTCTTGAACTGCTACCAATGTTGTTTAATTGAGCCATTTCTTATCGTATCTGTTAACAGTCCCTTCTGCAATGCTGAAACTGCTTGGGTTTTGCAGCAACAGCAGGTGGACCCCCCTTAGCCCAGGGCAGAGGGCCCCCTGTGGCAAACCGCTCTGCGGGAGCTGGAGGGGTGGGGGAGCGGCCCTCGGCTGGGCAGTTTGGTTCTCTTCTTACAGTTTTTGGAATCTCCTTTATCACTTCATCACTAATTAGTTCCCAGCGCAGACCGCCGTGCCGCGCACAGATCAAAGCTTGCAATATTTCAACTTCTCCCTGCTGCTGTACCTCCCTCCTGGCTTGCACCCGTTGGTCTGAGGGACAGTGAGTGGGTGGATCGGGCTTCTTGTTGGTGTCTATCGGACCCGGATCAAAGGGATTGTTGGCCCTCCCGTCGGGGGGTGCAGAGGCAAGCGCAGCCAGTTTAGAGAGGTGGGAGGTTAGTACAGTTGTTGACAATCCTGCACTCAGCTTGAAATTATCGCTCTGCTTTTTAGAGCCGACATGCGCCTTTAACACTTCAAAAACTTTCTGCCAGGGAGCCCCCAGCTTTTTCACTCCTTTTTTTTCCTCTATCGTAGCATCCCATAATTGATTGCCCACATTCCGCCATTCCGCAGTGTCGAAATAAATCTTTGGGTCTTTAAAACAGCCCCATTTAAGTCCCCAGTCACAAAGCTCAAAAAGCTTCTTCGTGCTCACACTCGCCTCTCTCTTAGAGAGAATATCAACCAGAAGCGTGAGTGCCGCGTCTCAACCCATCTGCGCGGTCTTACCAGTGCGAGGCTCTTCCCGGTGCACTCGGTAGAAGAGTTCCAGCTGTCTGCCTCCCTATTGCAGATGCCTCCTCGCTCCGCTCTCCCCTTCTCCGAGACCTAGCACCTTTATCCCTAGCTATATCTTCTATTTTGCAAATGCACTTGGGGAAAACAGGTGTCTTGGAGTGTGTGCAGTGTAGTGCCATGTGTAGGGACCAGCTTGTTTGATGCTGTAGTCATGACTATTTGGATGTTACTTGCACATACTTGCTTGGATCTGCAAATCAGTACATCTAGCTTTTAACTGTGCTGAGAAACTGAAGCTAATTAAGCAGCCTGTGAGTACCAACCTGAGGTGGTTTTATTAGTTGGCGTCTGGACATCAGTGTGGGGACTGTGGATTGTTCTGTGTAGTTGCATCTCCAACTGATGTTTCTAGTTCAGAATTACTGCCACTGCAAGCCAGGATGCAAATGACTTTCTATATTCACTAAGGTGAGGTCTTACTGTCACAGACTAATATTAATATGTTGGTTGGCAATGGTCATCTTATCCTGTTCAGCCTTATCCTGTTCCTTTTCTCACCTAGATGGGTCAGTTTTCTTTGCCACAATCATATTGCAAATACAAGAATCTATTTTGGGGCACTGGGTTCCAGTTCAGGTAATGTCCATCTGTACTTTTTGTACTCTTGAATGTGACTGTAGTGTGTTACTTTAGACTGTTTCATCCTGTGTAGTTTATATCTGGTAATTACAGATTTTGCTATGAACTTTGATTCCTCCAATAAGGATATCACACAGAATCACACAGAATAACCAGGTTGGAAGAGACCCACCGGATCATCAAGTCCAACCATTCCTATCAAACACTAAACCATGTCCCTCAGCACCTCGTCCAACCATGCCTTAAACACCTCCAGGGAAGGTGACTCAACCACCTCCCTGGGCAGCCTGTTCCAGTGCCCAAGGACCCTTTCTGTAAAGAATTTTTTCCTAATGTCCAGCCTAAATCTCCCCTGGTGGAGCTTGAGGCCATTGCCCCTTGTCCTGTCCCCTGTCACTTGGGAGAAGAGGCCAGCACCCTCCTCTCTACAACGTCCTTTCAGGTAGTTGTAGAGAGCAATGAGGTCTCCCCTCAGCCTCCTCTTCTCCAGGCTAAACAACCCCAGCTCTCTCAGCTGTTCCTCTTAAGGCCTGTTCTCCAGCCCCTTCACCAGCTTCGTTGCTCTTCTCTGAGCTTCCTCCAGAGCCTCAACATCTTTCTTGTGGTGAGGGGCCCAGAAATGAACACAGGATTCAAGGAGCGGTCTCACCAGTGCTGAGTACAGAGGGAGGATAGCCTCCCTGGACCTGCTGGTCACGCCGTGTCTGATACAAGCCAAGATGCCATTGGCCTTCTTGGCCACCTGGGCACACTGCTGGCTCATGTTCAGTCGGCTGTCAACCAACACCCCCAGGTCCCTCTCCTCCAGGCAGCTTTCTAGCCAGACTTCTCCCAGTCTGTAGCACTGCATAGGGTTGTTGTGCCCCAAGTGCAGGACCCGGCATTTGGCCTTGTTAAACCTCATGCCATTGGACTCTGCCCAGCGGTCCAGCCTGTTCAGATCCCTTTGCAGAGCCTCCCTACCCTCCAGCAGATCGACACTTCCACCCAGCTTAGTGTCGTCCGCAAACTTGCTAAGGGTGCACTCAATGCCTTCATCCAGGTCACTGATGAAGACATTGAACAGGGCTGGACCCAGCACTGAGCCCTGGGGACACCACTTGTCACTGGCCTCCAGCTGGAGTTAACTCCGTTTCCCACCACTCTCTGGGCCCGGCCAGCCAACCAGTTGTCCACCCAGGAGAGTGTGCGCCTGTCCAGGCCAGAGGCTGACAGTTTCTCAAGCAGAATGCTGTGAGAAACTGTGTCAAAGGCTTTACTGAAGTCCAGGAAGATACATCCACAGTCTTTCCCTCGTCCAGCAGCCGAGTGACTTTGTCATAGAAGGCGATCAGGTTAGTCTGGCAAGACCTGCCTTTTGTGAACCCATGTTGACTGGGCCTGATCACCTGGTTCTCTTGCATGTGCTTCATGATAGCACTGAAGATCACCTGCTCCATGACTTTCCCTGGCACTGAGGTCAGACTGACAGGCCTGGAGTTCCCTGGGTCCTCCCTGCGGCCCTTTTTGTAGATGGGCACAACATCAGCCAGCCTCCAGTCCAGTGGGACTTCCCCAGTCTTCCAGGACTGTTGGAAGATGATGGAAAGGGGTTTGGCCAGCACATCCGCCAGCTCCTTCAGTACCCTAGGGTGAATCCCGTCCGGCCCCATAGACTTGTGACTGTCCAGTCGGGCTAGCAAGGCTCTGACCACCTCCTCTTGGATCATGGGAGCCTCATTATGCTCCTCTAGCTCCTGGGTTTGTACACAGATGGAACGACCCTCCTTACAACTAAAGACTGAGGTAAAGAAGGCATTAAGTACCTCAGCCTTTTCCTCATCCCCTGTTACTGTTGTTCCTTCTGCGTCCAATAGGGACTGTATGGTCTCCCTAGTCCTCCTTTGATTATTTATATATTTGTAGAAAGTTTTTTTGTTATCTTACAAATATAATATAATACATTAAAGCCAACATGAGCCAGCAGTGTGCCCAGGTGGCCAAGAAAGCCAATAGCATTTTGTCTTATATCAGAAATGGGATGGCCAGCAGGACCAGGGAAGTGATTCTCCCCCTGTACTCAGCACTGGTGAGGCCGCACCTCAAATACTGTGTTCAGGTTTGGGCCCCTCACTATAAGAAAGACATTGAGGTGCTGGAGCATGTCCAGGGATGAGCAACGAAGCTGGTGAAGGGACTGGAGAAGTCTTACAAGGAGCGGCTGAGGGAACTGGAGTTGTTTAGCCTAGAGAAGAGAAGGCTGAGGGGAGACCTTATCGCTGTCTACAACTACCTGAAAGGAGGTTGTAGAGAGGTGAGTGTTGGTCTCTTCTTCCAAGTGATAGGTGATAGGACGAGAGAGAAAGGCGTCAAGCTGCATCGGGAAGTTTATATTGGACATCAGAAAAAAATTCTTTACAGAAGGGGTTATCAAACACTGGAAGGGGCTGCCCAGGGAGGTGTTTGAGTCACCATCCCTGGAGGTATTTAAAAAATGGGTAGACGAATTGCTTAGGAATATGATTTAGTAGTGGACAGGTACGGTTGGACTTGATCTCCAAGGTCTTTTCCAACGTAATGATTCTATGATTCTAAAGCAAGCAATAATATTGCTTACTGATGTGTGGCACAAACCATGTTTGTCCATGTTCATTCTTCATGGGCAGATCAATAATACATCTGTATTTGAACTGGGACTTGATAATACAGTTTAGTTGAATTATAGATCCTATTATGATGATGAATGAAAATGGTGACCTCGTATCAACAGATGAGGAGAAGGCTGAGGTACTCAACTTTTTTTGCTTCAGCTTTAGCTGGCAATAGCTCTCCTCGCCCCTCCTGGGTCAGTGGACAACAAGATGGGGACCAGGGGGGTAAACCCCCTCCCATTGTAGGGGAAGATCAGGTTCATGGCCACCTGAGGAGCCTAAACATATATAAGTCTATGGGACCTGACGAGACGCATCCCAAAGTTCTGAGGGAATTGGCCAATGTGGTTGCCAAACCATTCTCTGCATGATATTTGAAAAGTCATGGCAGTCAGAGGAGGTCCTTGGTGACTGGGAGAAGGGTAAGATTTTCCCCATTTTTAAAAAGGGCAGAAAGGAGGACCCTGGGAACTACCGACCTGTCAGCTTTACCTCTGTGCCTGGGAAGATCATGGAACAGATCCTCCTAGAAGCTCTGCTAAAGCACATGGAGGACAGGGAGGTTATTAGTGGCAGCCAGCATGGCTTCACCAGGGGCAAGTCCTGTCTGACCAACCTAGTGGCTTTCTATGATGGGGTAACCACAGCAGTGGACACGGGAAAAGCAATGGATGCAATCTGTCTGGACTTCTGTGAAGCCTTTGACACGATCCTCCACAACATCGCTCTCTCTAAACTGGAGAGATGGATTTGATGGGTGGACTATTCGGTGGATAAGAAATTGCTTGAATGGTTGCATCACGAGTAGTGGACAAATGGCTCGATGTCCAGATGGAGACCTGTGACAAGTGGTGCCCCTCAGGGGTCCGTACTGGGACCAGTGCTGTTTCATATTTTCATTGATGATATCAACAGCGAGATTGAGTGCATCCTCAGCAAGTTTGCAGATGACACCAAGCTGAGTGGTGCAGTTGTTCACCCCAGAAGGACGGGGTGTCATCCAGAGGGATCTAGACAAGCTGGAGAAGTGGGCCTGTGTGAACCTCATGAGGTTCCACAGCCCTGCTTGACATGAGCCGGCAACGTGTGCTCGCAGCCGAGGAGGCCAACCATATCTGGAGCTGCATCAAAAGAAGCGTGGCCAGCAGGTTGAGGGAAGTGATTCTGCCCCTCTACTCTGCACTTGTGAGACCCCACCTGGAGTACTGTATCCATTTCTGGAATCTCCAACATAAGAAAGATATGGATATTTTGTATAGTTGACTTCATTTCTGTCAACAGACAAATTGTTTTGAGAAAGCAATGAAAGTGCTCTTTGGAATGAAAATGTTTGCTCTGGTGGGAGGAAGTATATTATCTTTAAGCATGTATTTTGGAGTATATTTAAATGCTGTCTACACAAGAAAGATTTAAGTACAGCTTGGATGCAGGAGCCAAATTATATTTTGGAAACAATGATGACTTACCAGTGCTGCAGTATACAGTGATTTCAAACTCCAAAATCCCTGTTTGGTAAAACATGAAGCCTGAAATATGCTTCTAGACTTTAGTTTGAGATCAGTCTGCTTTCTGAAGCTGAAGTGATGATGTATCTTGGTTGCCTCCTGCCTAATAAATTAAATGTGCCTGGGAATGTTCCCAGACACCATGATCAACTGGCTCAGGACTGCCTTGTATATACTCTTAAACTTTTAGCCACCAGAGCAGGGTGGCTGCATCTGAACTGCATGGTGTGTGTGGTCCCGATGGTGTGTGACTCAACCTGGGAACTGTGTGGGAGAACAGTAATTGGCATGGCCCAGTGCTGGGGAATGTTCTAGGTGCTTTCTAGGACACATAATCACATTTCAGGGCCTTGGAATGTTTCCAGACAAGACTTAACTTATGAGTACACGTTAGTCCTTGAGTCTTCTAAATTCTTTATGGACTAAGGAGTAGAAGGACTCTTCACATCGTAAGGAGTTTAGGACTTGTCAGAAAGGTATATATAGGAGAGAATGCCTCCTATTTATTTTGGGGCAGCAATTCTATACTACTTAAAAGTTTGTCTCCTGTTTCCTTCTTATATGATTTTAGTGGTTGTTTAAACATCTTAAAGAATTTAGTTGCCTTCTTTCCATCCACAACCTTTCTGGGATGAGTAGGGGTGTCTGCCTTCCATCAGGCTATTGCTTGCCTATGAATGAGCATGCTGTGGCCTTTCAGGAAAGTGTTGTGCACGGAATATGCTTTTTATGGTTGTGAGGAATTTAATTCTGAGTTGATGTGCATGTGTGTGAATATTAAGAGCCCTAGTTTACTGTCTGGGTGACATGGTGTGGCAGTGGATTTTTTATATGTAGGAGAGCAGGGAGACCACTTTATTTCCTCAGGCATTTCTTCCAGTGAATGGTAAAAGCTGTGTTGAGCTCATTTTATTGAGCATACAGGATAATTTCCTGTAGGCTCTTGAGTGTTTCATTGTGGATTATTGGATTTGGAGTATAGTCCTAGCATAGATGAGATAGTACAACATTGATATTAATCCCAGCTCTAAGCAGACATACATCCTGCAAAACAGCATATCACATAAACTGTTGAATATTGGAACAATTTTGCTCTAACAGATCACTTTTTCTGTACCTCCTGTCCTGCCCTCCCTCCATGGTATTCTTAGTTTCATTGCAAGCTATGGTTCCATCACACAGTCACTTCAGGATACTATTTGTCTTTATGTTATGGAACATGTTGTTGGCTTTGATAGTTTGAATGTTTGTAGAGAGAAGAGGTTAGCAATATAAAATACTGTTCCTATTCATTGTGCCTTGTTAAGGGCTATAAAATTTTACTTTTGTGTGTGCTGTCTTAAAGGTCTTATGTAGCACCTACATGGCATATCACACACCAGTGATGCACCCTACAATTTTGGGAACATGTAATTGGTGTGACAGCATCAACTTTGGGGCGCTGCTTTGTATAAAGGATCCATTGCTCAAAGGTAGTAAGTTGTCAGAGCTGACTGTCAATATGCAGCAGGATTTGTCTGCTGATTGTTCAGTTTTAAAGATTGTTCAATTTAATGTGCCTGATGATCTGTCTTGCCAGCAGTAGTGGTGCATATTTAAGAACATAGTACAGTGCAGGGAAGCTCCCAGGTGTCCCACAAGCTGCTTGTGTTTCTTCAGGGTAACTATTTCAGTCCTTATGCAGCTTCTGGCAGCCCACTGTCCTGGAGGCATCTTAGGAATATGAAAGAGACATTGCAGGCTCTGCTGATACAGTGATGGTCAGTATCCCTTTTATGCCCACTCTGTTTCTGGAGAGCTGCGATGCTCCTTGTGTCTGAGATGGATGTTACTTGTTCAGGACAGTTGGCTCTCTTGAAGAGCTGTATATATGTCAGTGTGGGCCTTGCATGTGACTCTGCTGCTCTCCAATAGACAAAGTTATCTAGTACAAGATTGTACTTGTGTCCATAATTAGTAAAATGTCAGAAGCCATATTTTATTTAACATTTTTATTTGTGATAAATGCAGGCTGCTGCCAAAAATTAGTCTCGCTCCTCCTTTGTAGTGCTTGTGTAGCTCCACAGCAAATAGAAGAACTGATCTGGCTGAAAAGTAACTCAAAACGTTAATTTTTTAACCACGTGTTCTGTGGTCATATAGCCAGTTCATTGATTTGTGTTGCTTCTCAATTGCGTGGATGTTTTAGCCTCCATGGGATGACATTAGAAATGATGGAACAATGCAAGAAGGGAGTGAGAACAATTTGTTCCCTTCATCAGTAGCCCAGACTTTTGTTTTATTAAAGTCACCATGGGATTGAGGTGGTTGTTAGCCCAGCAGCGTTTTTAAGTACAGTGCTGTGTCATCTGTTCTTTTGTTTAATAATACTGATGAATTTTCCCTGTGTAGGAAGGAGAAATAAAAATTATCTACCTCACTTCTCTTCCCATAAGTGTTCAGTCCAAACTTGTGAGTGTATCAGCTAAGCTTAGTAGCTTAAATTTAAATACCAAAGCCTGTACTCAAAACCAGGAGTTAGGGGAACTTGGATTCTTTCCTGGTGCAACTTTTCAGAGGCTATTAACTTTAAAGATAATGTAGCAGCCAGTCACATTTCAGGCTTTGTCATTAGGGAGTGGAGTTGCAAATTGCTTGTCAACCAAATTCTCCTCACTTCTGAGGTTGCAGAATCTAGTTCTGTTACTGATGTAAAATAAACTGTTAGTTTTATGTGGTCACCGAACAAGTCTGTGATAGAGCTGAGCTTGATTTATGCTTCTGAAAGTCTACTGTGCGTTTACAAGCCCATACTGTTTTCTTACTTAAATCTGCTGCTGCTTTTAGTTTTTGTGCTTATCACTGGAGGCTCCTTTTTCTTTACTGCTGTAATCTTGTCATTGAATCAGTTTGGTAAAGAATTAGTTGTCTCTCTTTTCCTCCTGCTTGACTTGGCAATTAGTTTTGCTATTCTATAGTTAAGCCTTAAAATACTATACTGTAAAACTATGTTAAACATTCTGTGTTTTGTATACAGTGGAAAATATTTTGTTCTTTAATCAAGGAGAGTACAGAAAACAGTGAGAAATATCAGCTACAGTGTGCTTTTCTTCAGAGTCCAACTTTTCCTGTTTTGAGAAAAGCAGCAAATTAGTATGTGCATGGAGAACGAGATCAATGCTTAAGTGGTGTTACCTGAAAGTTGTATTGTGATGTTCAGTTTCAGATACACATGACCTTTTTTTGTAGTCTTAGGGAAGCTTACGTTTAAAACCAAGCAAAACCAAAAAACTCAATTCAGAACCTGCCCTTTAAAACTGAATTTTGTCAAGAGCTAGGATGAGGAAGTTTTGCCTGTTTTAAGGAACTTTACAACTGTATTGACTACTTAAAACCAGAGAACTTGTTCACCTTTTAAACATTATCATTTACCTTGAATCATGTGTTCCATTTTGATAGCCTCCTTCATATAGAAAATATAGCATGAGATGTCAGTTTAAATGCAAGTCTAACAATGCTCTATCTTCTATGTGAAAGGAAGTATTCTGTATGTTTTTCCATGTTTGACATCATGGTGTTTTGAATAACCATGTTCCATATTCATATCAATTTTTTGTTTTTGTTTTCAATTTATGCACAGCACTTGCTCTGAAATTTGGGGATTGAGTACACCAAACACGATAGATCAGTGGGATACAACAGGCCTTTACAGCTTCTCTGAACAAACCAGGTGAATATTCTGCCCTCTCTCGCATCATAGAAATCTTGTGGGAGGGATTTGCTTTGAAGGGTCTGTAATGGGATACCTTAGCTGTAAAATAGGCTAAAATGCTTCCTAGACCTCTCATGGTACAGCATTTTAAAAGATATGCTTGCCAGTGTAGAAATCCAAGTGTTCTGAACTGATGTTTTGACCAATGAAACTCTAAACCTGGAATATTCCTTTTTCATGCCAGTGCCATTGAAAGAGTGGGAAGACTTGTTAAATGTAGTCTCTAAATGATTTGGTATTTATATTAAAATTGAGATACTTAATTATTTAGACCTAATCTTATGAAGTGTTTAAACTGCTTTGTATGACTCAAGCTTTCAGTTAGATCTTGCTAATTGGCTCAAGATATGAGCTACTAAAGAATTGATTGTAAATTCTTCAGTAGTTAATGGTGGGCAAATTCTAAACAGGGTCTTTATTTTTTCATGTCACATTACTTGATTTGTGTATTGAGGTTTGTTTCCCATCCCATAACAATCATAAACATTGCATTTGTGTAAGCATATGCAGTCTGTCTTAAAAGTAGCAAAATATTCTCAGCTGGGTAGCAAGGCAGATGAAGTCAAGAAGATAAACTGTACAGCCCTTACAAAATGTGCTTTTATGCTTTTTTGCATTACAGTTATACTGCCATGTGGATCAGTTGGGCAGCTGACTGCTTATAGGCTTATTTGCAGTCCTGTGGGAATTCTTATGCTTAAAAGCCATAAAGCATCCTTGCCACAGCAAAGCCTTGAGGTTTAGCCAGCGGTAGAGAACTATTAATTGTGTCATTTTTTTTTTTATTCTTTTCTTAACTGTCTTCCGCATTTAAGAAAAAAGTATATGAATCAATCATCCTAAATACTTGATTGGAGGTAGAGTGGCTTTTAATGAACTCTAAATTCACTGGCAAAAATTTGAGCAGCTTCAAGATACGTTAAGATGCTGCTTGATACCATCATTTTTATCACATTTGAAACCTTTTAACAAGAGTATAAATGTCACTAACAGTGTCAGTACACTGAATTCTAAGAATAAATAAATTACCCATCCCATGTGTGTACACTGTTGCTTGAGTGGTTAAGAGACAGCATGCAGTTTGTAAATACTTCTCAACATCTTTCCCATGTAGATCTCTTGATGGCCGTCTACAGGTATCTCATCGTAAAGGATTACCACATGTTATTTACTGTCGTTTGTGGCGCTGGCCAGATCTTCACAGTCACCATGAACTTAAGGCAATTGAAAACTGTGAATATGCTTTTAATCTTAAAAAGGATGAAGTATGTGTAAACCCTTACCACTACCAGAGAGTGGAGACACCAGGTAGGAAGACTGCTTCTGACTTTCTGTAGCAGCATCTGTATGTATACTTGCTCAGCTTAATGTTTTAAATAAAAAAATAGAGAAAGATGATGCTTTCTCTTGCCCAGAAGTACTCTTGGAGATATGGCTTTTGAGAATACCATCCCCTGAAAGATTTTAATAGTAAAGATACCAAAAAAATCTTTACAAACGTGTTGAATACCCCTGATAAATGCTTCCCGTACTGCTAGCAGTTTCCAGTTGGCTAAGTATGATCTGGACTGAAAAGGAGAATAGAGATGAATTACCTTTGCTAATGTGAAATACTCTTACCCAAGAGATACCTCAGGAATCTGGTTCTTCTAGTAAGTAGCAGTACAATTGCAGTATTGGCAGTACTGAGAGTCAGGAAATTTCAAAACCTATTAAGATATTGTTAGATGTTTTAAACTTTTTTCCTTTTAGCTCACAGAATGTGTATTTCGAGTCTTACTAATCCTTTGAATTTTGTTTTTCCAGTCTTGCCTCCCGTACTAGTGCCACGGCACACTGAGATTCTAACAGAGCTTCCACCTCTTGATGACTATACCCATTCAATTCCTGAAAACACTAACTTTCCAGCTGGAATTGAACCACAGAGCAATTACATACCAGGTATTTTCTTAACTCCCACCGCAAACAGTATACTTATCTTTGTTCCAGTGGCACAATGTTGGTAATTTCACCCTCCTAAGTGACAAATTGAAAGATGCACCAATAAATTAAATCTAGGTAATTTTATATATTAATTCTGGAAATAACTGAATGCTGTTTGCAGAACACAATCCTGTGTGAAACTGCATTTCTGTGATTCCATAATAGCTTACTTGGTTTCAATAGCTTATTTAAGAATCAAAATGCTAATGAGTACAAAATAGATCTTCCCCTTATGCTTTTAGCCTGTTTTACACAGCATTTGGCAGCTCCTATATGTTTGTATTGGAGATAGAGTACCACTTGCAGTATGTGGATAAAACTTTAAGTTACAAAACAGTGACTTTAAAAGTGTTTTGATCTGTAGTTCACAATCGATCTAGATCTGCTTTGTGTATTTGTTACTATTGTGTGCATAAAGTTTTGTCATTTTAGTATGAAAGAACAACCTAAAAATATTGAACTCTTGAAGGATTCCTCCTCCCCTTCTTTGCCTCTTCCCCACTCCAAAACAAATACCAAGTCTAATCTGCTGCAGTGTGTCCAAAAGCCTGTACCCTTATTGAGACACAACATCAGTGACTTGTGTTTCCTCTCCCAACTTTCTGCTTCTTATCTCTTCAGGAAGTTGCCTAGAGCGTAAAACCAAGCAAAGGTGAAGTTTTCTCAAAAATCTTTGATGCAACTATGTTACAAACGAGCTGAAAATTCAGATCTGGACTCTCTCAAAGAATAGGATGACTGCCTTGAAACTCAGACATGTGCAATGAACAAATTGTGTCTACATGTCTTAAACAGGATGTTGCTTATGTTTCCTTTAAAATTATCCAAGAATTGAAATGGTAACAAAAAAATTTCAATGGCTTTGATCTGATTAGTTTAATTTGTGCCACATTTTTTGCCACCTAGGGATAGCAGAGCTTTGAAGAACAACTTAAAGTAGTAGAAGTTGGTGTTGCTTTCTGAACTTATGTATACTTTTTTGACTCAGTCTTGAGGGCTTTCAATAGCATTTGCAAACAACTTACTGGAAAGCCACCATTTGAAAATCCAGTTCTATGGAAATGAGCTAAAGCAACTAGGTAGTTATTTGCAGGAAATCTGTTCAAGGTGATTGTGGGGATTCACATGATCTTCAAATGCAGCTAGCCATACCTGTTCTTTGTCACCAACACCCTCATGTTGTATTCATATCAAGGTATCTTACTTAATTTGACCTTGCTAACATAATCTTGAGTATTTATCTAGGCTCTGATAAGTCTTGAGTGTCTTGACAGCCTACTTCAGAGAAACATTTTCTTTAGCAATAGGCCAGGCTAACCACCACACTAGTTTTGCACTGCAATGCTGTCTCAGTACTTGGTTGGCAGAGATTGGGTTTACCTTCAGCTGGGAAGATGGTGATTGTGAAGGTGCAGGCTAGCCTTTGGGGGCTGTGCATTCCCTTCCAGGTTACAGATGTGCTGAGCTGAATTGTCCAAACTTCTGGCATGATTCAAGCTCTGCTAAGAAAATTTAATGCTGCACTTGAGTATGCATTTTCAGCTGTGGTGGTGCTTATCCTCTGACTCTGAAACAGTATTAATAGTACTAGCTGGAGGAAATTTTCTCTGTTCAGACAGAGACTAGATATGGAAAATAATCTGTGCCAAAGAACCTAGATTTAGCAACTGGAAACAGAAGTGGATTGGAAATGATTGCTGACTTTTTTACCATGGCTATGAGTTTAACCATAACAAATGATTTTGAGAAGTCCACTTTATCACAATGGAATTCTATAAAAGTGTTCAAAACAAGTATGATTTTTTGTCATCATACTTCTTGCTAGTAAAAATTTCCCTTAATCTTCCTCTTAAATTCTGACTTGAATTTGGTCACCTCTATTTTTGGCACACTAGTTTTACAGAATGAACCAAAGATATAATACTTTCAGTTATTTTTTTTATTTATTCAACTGACTATAAATCTAGTGTCCTCTCATTGATTTTCTTCTGATCTTGCTATATTGCTCTAAATCTCAGATGTGACATTGAATATAATTTTATTTTAATTCTTAAGAATTATTTTTAGTTATTACTTAAGCTTTATTTTTAAAATTCTGCTGTTTGCTAATAATGTAATTAAATGTGTCTGGTCTCTTGGATGTCTCAGAGGCAATTCTAAGGTGATTGTAGAGATAGTTAGCTCCAAACACTTTTGCTAAAAAAATCCAAGTTTTACCTTTAATATATAGGAAAAAGACATTTGCCCAGTTCAAAGAAAATTATTTCCTGAAAGGCAGTTGGTTAACTCATTATCTGGAATACGAAGTACATTTTGAATGGAGAAAAGAAACAACCATATTCTCATGGGTTTTGAAGATATTTGTGTGGAATTAGACACAGTTTCTAGTATCAGAATGCTTCAAACTGGTTACTGAATTTACTTTGGTCTGTGAAACTTCATCTTTAGAGAAACCTAGTTAAAAGACTACCATTTTAGTAGAGCTTGGAAATAATAATAGTGATAATAGAGCATGTGTAGTGTAACTACTTAGATAATATAGTTATCATTAATGAGTGTTGGGTACTGAAGAAAAAGGGATTTGGGGACTGAACTGAAAAGTAACCTTTAAATCTAGCAACTTCTATAAGGTGTGAGAGGGTATCTGATCTAGTGGTTATACTATTAATACATAAAGACATTATTTTAGTAGTCACTAGATCTTTTTTTCATTTGTAGTTCTACTAAATGTGCAAGCTGTTGATCACAACTGAAAAATTGTTATTCGTTTTAGTGAAAGTATCTTGACTTAAATGGAACAAACAAGGATTATCTTTTAATAATATAACGTATTTGAGCAACTGACTTGCATACAAGAGATGATACATTTTACACAGACAATAAGGCAAGTAATGGGTTTGAACTCCTACTAGAAGGAAAAAGGGACAACAAAATGAAATTGTAATTCAGTGTTCAGATATCATAGGCAGGTCATGGAGAGTTGAGGACAAAACCCCCAAATGCTAAATCTTACAAATTTCCCTGTCATTAAGCCAATAGGTGGGTTGGTTTGGTTTTTTTTTGACAGAAACGCCACCTCCAGGATATATCAGTGAAGATGGAGAAACAAGTGATCAGCAGTTGAACCAAAGCATGGATACAGGTAAAATTTATTTCTTCACCTCTCTGAAGACTTGGGATTTCTAGGTGTTAACATGAACATTAATTCAGCCCAAATGATGATGACAGTAGTACAACCTGGGGTTTTCTGTTTAATATCACTGTCTTTTGTGAACAAAATAGTTTTTTGCTAGGGCAATGCTTTTAAAACATTCTGTGCCATATTAAGTACATTTCATTTGTTTCTTAACAAAAGCATACAGGTCTAATTAAGTCTTCATCAGAAAGCTTTAAAATAGGCTTTAATAGCTGACTGGTTTTAACCTATCCCTAACTTTACCTTCTGGAAATGGGTTAATTGAAGCAAAATGTCTGTTGGCCTGAACAAGTTAGAGAAATTTTGAGAACCTGTCTCTTAACTCCGACAACCTTATCACTTCTACCACATTTCAAAGTAGTTATTGTATTGAAGGCTCTATTGAAAGACTAGTAGAAACATTAGGCATTTGTACCTTTGTATAAAAGGGTTTCTAGATAATCTAGTTTGCCTTAGACTTTGAAAAGGACAGTTAATGTGCTGGATAAGAATCTCCCGCTATGTGCTGGTAGACTTGAATGTGTTGGATTAGCTAATGTTAGTGACCTTTTTCAGTGCAGTTGATTCCAATTAACTGATTTCTGTAAGAACTGCAATATTTTCCTACTATGTGACAATAGGTACCTTAATTAAAAAAGCCTGACATCAGCAGTCATTGTAGGAATGTTTCTGTGCAAAGCTGCTCTGTATTCTGCCTACTAGTACACAAATTGTGTTGGAGAGTTCGTGTTTTTCTGAGATTCTTTACTGGAAGGAGGAAGGGAAAAACCATTCCTCAAATTAAGAAATCCAGCTTGTTCTTTTCTAGAGATAAACTCTCTCCTTTGAAAAGAGACATGTTTATGAGGAGGGGTAGGTTACCAGGAGTCTGGAGAATTAGATGTAATCTTAATTCAGAATGAGCATGTGACATGCTTGAAAAATGGTTGTAGGATTTCTGAGGTTTTTTAATTTCAAAGAACTTGAATGTAAAACTACATCTAGATAATGATTATACCTACCCATCTGAAATAACAAAAATCCTTTGCTCTGAAACAATCTATTGCTTCAACAGGATCTCCAGCAGAGCTGTCTCCTAGTACTCTCTCCCCAGTTAATCATAGCCTGGGTAAGCTGGAATTGTTTCTCTGTGTGTGATGACTAATATATATATAAAAATATACAAATTAGAACGTACCTTAAAAAAGTGAGAAATTTATTAGAAGGAGACTATTGGATTGGCTATTTCTGTAGCAGTTGAGCTTCTAGCTAAGAGAAAGAATAATATGGTTGTGTGTGCAGGAATAACATTTATAAAATACTTGAAAGGATGTTAGCCTGTCTGTAGTGCTGCTCAGACTTGCTGTCTGCCTTGTATGTGTGTTCTGCTGCTCTTCTCATGTACTGTGACTTGTGACCACAACACAATTGTTGCTCCTACATTAGTTACCCGACTGTTCTGATCATGTGCCACTTCTGTGTGTCTGTATAAATGCCTCAGATTCCCTTGGATTTGTTTTAGAAATGGTGACAGGATGTGACAGGAAAATGCCATTCAAAACGCTGAGTAAGTAATTAGGGTAGGTAAAAGGGGAAGAACAACAGGAAAAGCTGAAGATGCACAGGCAGAGTAAAAGGAACTTAGAGCTGCCTTTAGATAAAGAGACAGTATAAGATCTAGTGTAACAAAAGGGAACGTATTTTTCACATCAATATTTTTTTCCTTTGTGTGGTTCAGTTTTTGGTAGTTTAATCTTTTCTTTAATGTAACCAAAATTTTTGCAAGTTACAGAAAGACAACAGAGATGTCTCGACATGTGATACTCACAGTAACATTAGCTTAATCATTTTGCTGAGCAAAATGTAATACATAGAATCATAGAATCATAGAATCATAGAATAACCAGGTTGGAAGAGACCCACCGGATCATCGAGTCCAACCATTCCTATCAAACACTAAACCATATCCCTCAGCACCTCGTCCACCCGTGCCTTAAACACCTCCAGGGAAGGTGACTCAACCCCCTCCCTGGGCAGCCTGTTCCAGTGCCCAATGACCCTTTCTGTGAAAAATTTTTTCCTAATGTCCAGCCTAAATCTCCCCTGGTGGAGCTTGAGGCCATTGCCCCTTGTCCTGTCCCCTGTCACTTGGGAGAAGAGGCCAGCACCCTCCTCTCTACAACCTCCTTTCAGGTAGTTGTAGAGAGCAATGAGGTCTCCCCTCAGCCTCCTCTTCTCCAGGCTAAACACCCCCAGCTCTCTTAGCCACTCCTCATAAGGCCTGTTCTCCAGCCCCTTCACCAGCTTTGTTGCTCTTCTCTGGACTCGCTCCAGAGCCTCAACATCCTTCTTGTGGTGAGGGGCCCAGAAATGAACACAGGATTCAAGGAGCGGTCTCACCAGTGCCGAGTACAGAGGGAGAATAACCTCCATGGACCTATGGGCCATGTCATTGCTGATACAAGCCAAGATGCCATTGGCCTTCTTGGCCACCTGGCCACTGCTGGCTCATGTTCAGTCAGCTGTCAACCAACACCCCCAGGTCTTTCTCCTCCAGGCAGCTTTCTAGACAGACTTCTCCCAGTCTGTAGCACTGCATAGGGTTGTTGTGCCCCAGGTGCAGGATCCGGCATTTGGCCTTGTTAAAACTCATGCCATTGGTCTCAGCCCAGTGGTCGAGCCTGTTCAGATCCCTTTGCAGAACCTCCCTACCCTCCAGCAGATCCACACTTCCACCCAGCTTAGTGTCATCCACAAACTTGCTAAGGGTGCACTCAATGCCTTCATCCAGGTCACTGATGAAGACATTGAACAGGGCTGGACCCAGCACTGAGCCCTGGGGAACCCCACTTGTCACTGGCCTCCAGCTGGAGTTAACTCCGTTTCCCACCACTCTCTGGGCCCAGCCATCCAACCAGTTTTCCACCCAGGAGAGTGTGCGCCTGTCCAGGCCAGAGGCTGACAGTTTCTCAAGCAGAACGCTGTGAGAAACTGTGTCAAAGGCTTTACTGAAGTCCAGGAAGATACATCCACAGCCTTTCCCTCATCCAGCAGCCTAGTCACTTTGTCATAGAAGGCGATCAGGTTAGTTTGGCAAGACCTGCCTTTTGTGAACCCCTGTTGACTGGGCCTGATCACCCGGTTCTCTTGCATGTGCTTCATGATAGCACTCAAGATCACCTGCTCCATGACTTTCCCTGGCACTGAGGTCAGACTGACAGGCCTGTAGTTTCCTGGGTCCTCCCTGCGACCCTTCTTGTAGATGGGCACAACATCAGCCAGCCTCCAGTCCAGTGGGACTTCCCCAGTCAGCCAGGATTGTTGGAAGATGATGGAAAGGGGTTTGGCCAGCACATCCGCCAGCTCCTTCAATACCCTTGGATGAATCCCATCCGGCCCCATAGACTTGTGGGTGTCTAGCTGGGCTAGCAAGGCTCTGACCACCTCCTCTTGGATCATGGGAGCCTCATTTTGCTCCTCTAGCTCCTGGGTTTGTACACAGACGGAACGACCCTCCTTACAACTAAAGACTGAGGCAAAGAAGGCATTAAGTACCTCAGCCTTTTCCTCATCCCCTGTCACTGTTGTTCCTTCTGCGTCCAATAGGGACTGTATGGTCTCCCTAGTCCTCCTTTTATTGTTTATATATTTATAGAAGGATTTTTTGTTATCTTTCACAGACTTGGCCAATCTGATTTCTAGTTGAGCCTTAGCCCTTCTGATTTTTTCTCTACACAATCTCACTTCCCTCCTGCAGTCCACCCAAGAGGCCTGTCCCCTCTTCCAGAGCCCATAAACATTTCTCTTCTTCTTGATATCCCTCAAGATCTCTCTGTTCAACCAAGCTGGCTTTCTCCCCTGCCAGCTTTTTTTCCAGAACATGGGGTAGGCTTTGTCCTGAGCTGCTAGGATTTCCTTTTTGAAGAGCTCCCAGCCCTCATGGGCTCCCTTGCCCTTAAGTACTGTCTCTCATGAGACTTTGCCAACCAGCCTTCTGAACAGTTCAAAGCCTGCCCTCTGGAAATTTAATGCTACTGTCCTGCTAACCACCCATTTCACTTCACCTAGAACAGAAAACCCTATCATCTCATGATCACTTTGTCCTAGGCGTCCACCTACTGCCACATCCCCCACAAGGCCTTCTCTGTTGACAAACAGCAGGTCCAGGAGGGCACCTTCCCTTGTTGGTTCATTCACCAGCTGTGCAAGGAAGTTGTCTTCCACGCACTCCAGGAACCTCCTAGACTGCTTCCTTTCTGCTGTATTGTACTTCCAGCAGATTATCAGGAAGATTGAAGTCTCCCACAAGAACAAGAGGCATTGATCTAGAGACTAACCCCAGCTGTTTATAGAAGAGCTCATCAGCTGCTTCTTCTTGGCTGGGTGGTCTGTAACAGACTCCCATCACAAAATCTACCTTCTGGTGGGCCCCTCTGATTTTAACCCATAGGCACTCAATCTCCTCATCACCACAATCCATCTCAACAGTGTCCAAGTCCTCCCTTACAAAGAGGGCTACCCCACCTCCTCTCCTACCCTTCCTATCCCGCCTGAAGAGTTTGTACCCCACCATAGCTGCACTCCAGTTATATGAGTCATCCCACCATGTTTCCGTGATGGCAACGACATCATAGGCTCCTTGCCCTACGACAGCTTCCAGCTCTTCCTTCTTCTTCCCCATGCTGCATGCATTGGTGTAAATGCACTTAAGCTGAGCTGCCAAGCCTTCAGCCCTCTTAGATTGAACAGAGTTCATTCCCAATTGCCTGGTCACTGGAGTAGCTAGCGCCAGAGTACCAGTATCCCTTACCACCCTTAGGTGTGTTCTCCCCCACTTGCTGTGTGGTGATGTACTGGTGGTCCACACCAGCACACCCTCTCTGAATCACCATTGCCCCATGTCCAGGCTCGCTCCTGTCTAGCCTGGTCTCATCCCCCTCCCCCTTCACATCTAGTTTAAAGCTCGGTTTATGAGCTTAGCTAGGTTTTTAGCAAGGGCTTTAGCCCCGCTACGAGACACACGTGTCCCATCCTTAGCAACAAAGCCTGGGGGTGCGTGAGCCACCCCATGATCAAAGAAGCCAAAGCCCCTCTCCTCACACCAGGCTCGGAGCCAGGCATTAATCGAATTCTTCTTCCTGACTTCCTGCTCCTCTCTGTTTAGCCTTGGGATGGAGCAGAATACTCTCTGAGCCCCAGAGCCCTCCATCATTTTCCCAATGGTCCTGTAGTCTTTCTTGATGGCTTTGGTCTTTCTGTTTACTAGATCATTATTACCAGTTTGGACTATCAAAGGACAGTAGTCTGTCTCGCGGACCAGGGAAGGAAGTTTTCTAGCTACCTCCTTCACTGATGCCCCCAGTAAGCAGCAGACCTCTCTGTGAAGCGGGTCCGGTCTGCAAATGGGTCCCTCCGTTCCTTTTAGGAGGGAGTCCCCTACAACAATCACCCTCCTCTTCTTCTTAATGGAGGATGTTTTTATCTTTTTCTGAGGATGGTGCGGCCTAGGGAAGGATTCTAGGCTGTGGGAGCCATCATCCTCATCCTCAGGGTTGGATTCCACCTGCAGCACCTGGTACTTGTTCACCAGGGGGATCTGGGGCTTTGCTGTCTGGGTGAGGGGAGCAGGTTTCCTTCGTCTGGCAGGAACTTGCTGCCATTCCCCATCTCTTGTGACCCCAACCTTGCAGTTTGCAGGTGGATGGTGTTTGGACACACCAGCTCCAGCAGGCTGCTGAGTTAGTGAGAGGGCACTGCTCCACTGGTCTATCTCCCTCTCACACTCCCTGATGGTCCTCAGCCTCTTTACCTCCTCCCTTAACTCCTCCACCATACGAAGGAGTTCCCCCACTCGAGCGCAGCTTTCACAAGTGGAGCCAGTACCAGAGGCACGAGCTGGTGTGGGAGGAGGCACTGCCTGCAGCCCAGGGTCTGGGGAGCTGCATGCACCCACTGTGGCTCTGTCTGGGTGGCAGCACCCATCCTGCCTGCTGCAGCACACGGAGCAGCTTTAATCTTCTGCCGGGTGGCCACCATGGTCCTCGGTGTCTTCTGTCTAGTCTCTAGGTCCTCTCTGAGTCCTGCCTGCTCAAACTGCTGCTCAAACTGTCCCGCACCTCTTTGCCACACTCCTCGTCGCTGTGCTCCAGGTCACGGTGCTCCCAGGGGGACCGTTTAAATCTCCCGTGGTTTCCGCCGGGACCGCCCCCTCCCGTCAGGCCCCGCGGGACCAGCGTGTGGGGGCTGTCAGGACCCCCGCCTGGCTTTTTCTGGGATTTTCCCGGCTCAGGGAAGCTCCCACCGCCTCAAAATGTCCACCCCACCACAGAACTCGCCGTCCTGCTGCCGGGTGCCGCCGAAGAGCTTGGTCAGATTAGATCATCCCTTCTTCCCATATGTGGAATATTGAATTCCATTCTGTTTACTGGGGTAGGTCAAAATGACAGCAAGCAAAATATAGTTTCCAGAAATGACAGCGGTAATCTCAAGAGACAAAGAGCAGGATAGATGGATTTCTTTTCAGCCTCAAATTCTGCATTAAGCCTATTTTTTAAATTTTTTTTAGACTTGCAACCAGTTACTTACTCGGAGCCTGCATTTTGGTGTTCAATAGCATATTATGAATTGAATCAAAGAGTGGGAGAAACCTTCCACGCATCACAGCCTTCCCTGACCGTAGATGGTTTTACAGATCCATCAAATTCAGAACGATTTTGTCTAGGTCTGCTTTCCAATGTAAACAGAAATGCTACAGTGGAAATGACAAGACGACACATAGGTAAAAATCTCTGATCTTTTAACTATTTAATTGAATTTTAGTCATTAAATTATCTGAAATGATCCAGGTAAGATGGGCAGATCTGCATGTTTGGGATCCTTTCACCCTTGTGCAGCCAGACATTGAACTTCTCTCTTGAGGCATTCCAAGGAGAGCTTGGTGTCTCTTGTACAAAAGTAGAAGGACAGAGATCACTGTTTCTGAAATCAGGGGGAAATGTAGCAGCTTCTGCTACCACAGCCAGCTGCAATTTAGGAGAGATGTAGTGATGACTGGAGCTGAAAGGAGCTGCTTTTCCTCAATCAGTAGTCACAAAGTTGGTGGCAGCAGCTGTCAGACTGAGCATGGCACAGGAGAAAGCCACTCAACTGTATGGGATTTCTGTTGCTCGCAATGCTGTTGCCTTCTGGAAAAGATGATGCACCAAAGCGTTCTGAGGGGCAGGATTTTGGCATTCGAGTTCCTCATTGGACCGCTCTGCCCTGGATATCACTTATATTCAGGGTTGCTTATAATTGAAATTTAAGCTTTAATTACAAAATATTGACATATTGCTTAGTTTATTCTAATTTATAAAATGCAGAATGGACATTGATAGCACTTCTTAAATTCTTTTCCAAAATTGGAAAAGCTGTCATTGAGATAACATACTGTTTTGACACAATCGAGATTTTCTTTGTAATGGTTAGTAAAAAATATTGTTTTCCACAATGCAGCATCTTGACTTTAAGTTCTTCATTAAACTACTTCCTTTTCTTTCTGGATTCTTTTCTTTAGCAACATTCATGAGATTTTTTGGGGTTTTGCTTTTAGTAAAGAAGTTTAACCTCTTTAGTAGAACCTTCTGACTCCTTTATGCCAAATTCAAATGCTTGTCTAATAAAATTATAGATGTGCAGAAACCCAGGCTATGCCTGTGCTGACTGATAAAAATGGTCAATGATGAGGAAAAGCAAAAATGTAAGGAGCTCTCACTTTTTTTGTAGAGCAGCTCACACTTTGTTTGAAAAATAGTTTCTCTTTCCCCTTTTCTTTAAAACTATTGCCTTTAACAGACCTGTTAATTAAAAATAGTTTTCTTTTGAGATCAGTTGTACATTTCTGGCACATATAAGAGAAGTAATAACTGGTCCAGATTTTTTTTCCACTCAGAGAGAAAACAAGATCACAATTTAAAAGTGAACAGTATGATTTGTTATGGATTTTTTTGTAATAGGATTAAATGGAGTCCTGTTGTTTCTCTCAAAATAGTACAGAGAAAGGCTGTGCAGTGGGTTGTGAAATAGTGTGAGCATGTGTAAGTGGACAGTGTTGGAAGTGGTATACTTGTTTTCCTTTTTTGCCACAGTGGCCTGTGTCATTTCACATACAACACTTAATATTAACACAAGTTTTAATTCTGTTGAATCTGATCTTTTTATTTCAATTTTGGTATTTCTTGAAGTGAAAAAGTTATTTGGTAATGAATACTGCTTCTTAACTTGGATTTAGTTATAAGCCATTACATGGCTAGAAAATTTTATCTCACTCTTGACCAAAAAAATGTTCTGCTTCTCCTTCGAATATTGTGTGTTTGCAGGAGAAAAATGCAAGTTAATTGTGTTCAGCTCCTGCTACAGCTGTCAGCTCAGTAGTGCCATCCTGCAGAAAACTGATTTCTGTTGTAAAGAAAAACCTTGACCTTCTCTGAAACAAAATACTCCTTGTTTGTTAATCTGCTTGGGTCATATCATAACTAGAGTTCTTTTGAATTTTGCTACAGGAAGGGGAGTCCGTCTTTATTACATTGGTGGAGAAGTTTTTGCCGAATGCCTAAGTGATAGTGCAATTTTTGTTCAGAGCCCCAACTGTAATCAAAGATATGGCTGGCATCCTGCAACTGTGTGCAAAATTCCACCAGGTTAGTAGCCTACCAAAGGTCTTGCACAAAGATATCCTGTGAATGTATTCACTGGATGACACTTGACTTGCTTTCCTTTTGATATTTTTTTCATAATTTCGTGATTCTGTGTAGCAAACGCAAATATTCATTGATTGTACCCTTTTGATTTTTTTCCTTTATAGGATGCAATCTAAAAATCTTTAATAACCAAGAATTTGCTGCTCTTCTGGCTCAATCTGTGAATCAGGGTTTTGAAGCAGTTTATCAGCTTACTAGAATGTGTACCATAAGAATGAGTTTTGTTAAAGGATGGGGAGCTGAATACAGGTAAGAAAAAAACCTTTGCTTTTAAATTTGGAATTAACTTTTCTTCTTTCACTAATACGCTTTTCGTCTGGCTTGAAAGCCATATATACAGGCTTCTTGCTGCTACTGTAGATAGGCTGTCTGCAAGTTGAACCCATATTTTCCTTTTTCTTCCCCTCTGCTATGGAGCTCCTAAGTCATAAAGACTAGTAAACTGATTTTACTGTTGCATTGAAGTCAGCTGTTGAGTAAGGAATGTCATCAAAGTTCTGTTTCCTCACTCAGTCCTGCTTGCTTGCTTATTGTGGTGAACTCGCCAACACCTGGAAGTTTCACTGTGCTATGAGACTATTTGCTGTTTGTTAGACGTATGGTCATTTTGGTCTCTGTTCTGCTCTACATGGAGTATGAGTGTGTTAGGTTGTGGTGAGGGATGCAGTTGACAGTACCAGATGGAAGGAATGGGAGTCACACGGAGTACATTCTGCTGAATAAAACAGCTGGAGAACCCACATTTAAGGGATGCCAAATATTTTGGAACTTGTAGTGGAAGAAACTTTGCAGGAGTAAGATGACTGTTTATGTAGTGAAAATGTTAAAAATAGTTTTTTGACTGGAAAAAAAACAGTCTTTTATCTGCTTTTTTAATAGATTCCAATATTATTCTATTAGCACAAACTAAGAGCTATAGTTGAGGACAGTTCCTGTTTTCAATGTACTATGGGAATTTGGGAAGAAAAGGAATGGCCTTCTAACTGAGCAGTATTAAAGATTTCATTATTTTTGAGAGCTGGATATGTGGTTTTAAACAAATCCCTTAAAACTATCTAAAAATTGTCCACTGAAAGGATGAATCAATACCCTATTGCAATACATAATCATAGAATCATAGAATGGTTTGGATTGGAAGGGACCTTAAAGATCATATAGTTCCAAACCCCCTGCCATGGGCAGGGACATTTTCCACTAATGATTTTTTTAAATCCATATCATTTCCGAAGTTGAATAAGGGCACGTAGGTTCCACTATCAGTCCTGAGGTTTTGATTCTCTTACCTCTTCTTCAAATATATGCATGTAAATAGCAGCATTAGTACATGGGGGAAGCTTCTCAGCGAAATGAGGCAGTTTTGCAAATCCTAATTAGATTAAATGAGAAATTTGAGTAATGGAATAAATTGGTATCCCATTAACAAAGAGAGGTACACAACAAAGAATGTCTCAAGTTTAAAGAACTGTTGGATTTGGCTCAAAAGGAGTATGTATACGCTTACACATAATTAAATACAACATTCAAATCAGAACAGAAGAAAGGCTTAATCAGTCAGATGATATGGAGACAACTTGAAGTGAATGGAGTGTAAGTACTGGGTTAAAACAGTGGGAAGGCTTTTGATAAAGTTATTTCTAAAGAGGGAGAACGTTGGTTATTAGTAGTCTATAAACTCCTCAGAGATCATAGGATTGAAAAAGCTCCAGTGGAAATACTGCCAGAAAAGTACAGAAACTGATTACTGACATAGCGTTGAATTAGTTTCTTTGAATCTCTTTAGGATGATGCTAATAAATTATTGAGGCATAAAACTTCTATGTTATGCTGCAGTTGTGATTAAAGCAAGAAGAGGTTACTACTGCAAGCACAACCTTGAATGTAAATGAACATAGCCAGAATTGTCAAAATAGACCAGGAAGCACTGTAAAATCCATCATTCTTGTTAAAATATCCATGCTTCATTATGTCAAAAATGTTTCTCATAGAACAGACTTGGGCAAAGCCAAAGCATTACTCATATTTTAGGCATATGGCATATGTACATAAACATGCAGATATGGCAAGGTGGTAGATTATAAGCTTGGTAGATAAAATAACTTATAACTTTTTGCTTGATATATGGTGGTTGAAGTTCAGATCACAGGAACTATCCAGGCATAGGGTCATCTTCTGAAGAAAGAAAAGTAGATGTAATTACAGCAGAGACTTAGTGATATGTGAGCTGGAAATTCATATGAAAAAGAGACCACGTTTCAGCTTTGAGATTGGCTAAGTGATTGTCACTATTTTATCAAGTTTTGCCAGTGTAGGGCAAAGCCAGGACTGTTGAACAGAACCAGTTACAATATTTTGAGGAAACGTGTTGTGGAACACATTGTAGGGGAGTTGACAGTGGTGGAATAATGTACTTCCTTCTTTGAGAGAGGATGCCATTGGCCTTCTTGGCCACCTGGGCACACTGCTGGCTCATGTTCAGTCGGCTGCCAACCAACACCCCCAGGTCCCTCTCCTCCAGGCAGCTTTCTAGACAGACTTCTCCTAGTCTGTAGCACTGCATAGGGTTGTTGTGCCCCAAGTGCAGGACCCAGAATTTGGCCTTGTTAAACCTCATCCCATTGGACTCTGCCCAGTGGTCCAGCCTGTTCAGATCCCTTTGCAGAGCCTCCCTACCCTCCAGCAAATCCACACTTCCACCCAGCTTAGTGTCGTCCGCAAACTTGCTAAGGGTGCACTTAATGCCTTCATCCAGGTCATTGATAAAGACATTGAACAGGGCTGGACCCAGCACTGAGCCCTGGGAAACCCCACTTGTCACTGGCCTCCAGCTGGATTTCACACCATTTCCCACCACTCTCTGGGCCCGGCCAGCCAACCAGTTTTCCACCCAGGAGAGTGTGCGCCTGTCCAGGCCAGAGGCTGACAGTTTCTCAAGCAGAACGCTGTGAGAAACTGTGTCAAAGGCTTTGCTGAAGTCCAGGAAGACCACATCCACAGCCTTTCCCTTGTCTATTAGGTGGGTCACTTTGTCATAGAAGGAGATCAGGTTAGTTTGGCAAGGCCTGCCTTTTGTGAACCCGTGTTGACTGGGCCTGATCACCCAGTTATCTTGCATGTGCTTCATGATAGCACTCAAGATCACCTGCTCCATGACTTTCCCTGGCACTGAGGTCAGACTGACAGGCCTGTAGTTCCCTGGATCCTTCCTGCGACGCTTCTTGTAGATGGGCACAACATCAGCCAGCCTCCAGTCCAGTGGGACTTCCCCAGTCTTCCAGGACTGTTGGAAGATGATGGAAAGGGGTTTGGCAAGCACAACTGCTCCTCGAATACTGTGTTCAGTTCTGGGCCCCTCACCATAAGAAGGATGTTGAGGCTCTGGAGAGAATCCAGAGAAGAGCAACAAAGCTGGTGAAGAGGCTGGAGAACAGGCCTTATGAGGAGCGGCTGAGAGAGCTGGGGTTGTTTAGCCTGGAGAAGAGGAGGCTGAGGGGTGACCTCATTGCTCTCTACAACTACCTGAAAGGAGGTTGTAGAGAGGAGGGTGCTGGCCTCTTCTCCCAAGTGACAGGGGACAGGACAAGAGGGAATGGCCTCAAGCTCCGCCAGGGGAGGTTTAGGCTAGACGTTAGGAAAAAATTCTTTACAGAAAGGGTCATTGGGCACTGGAACAGGCTGCCCAGGGAGGTGGTTGAGTCACCTTCCCTGGAGGTGTTTAAGGCACAGGTGGACGAGGTGCTGAGGGATATGGTTTAGTGTTTGATAGGAACGGTTGGACTCGATGATCCGGTGGGTCTCTTCCAACCTGGTTATTCTGTGATTCTGTAACTGCCAGCTCCTTCAGTACTCTTGGGTGGATCCCATCCGGCCCCATAGACTTGTGGGTATCTAGCTGTGCAAGCAAGGCTCTAACCACTTCCTCTTGGATCATGGCAGCTCTGTTCTGCTCCTCTAACTCCTGGGTTTGTACGCACAGGGAACAACTTTCCTTAGCATTAAAGACTGAGGCAAAGAAGACATCAAGTAACTCAGCCTTGTCCTCATCCTTTATCACAGTTGTTCCATTTGCATCCAGTAGGGACTGAATATTCTCCCTGGTCCTCCTTTTATTGGTATTGAACTTATAGAAAGATTTTTTTTTTATGTTCCACAGTCTTGGCCAATCTGAGCTCTAGGTAGGCCTTAGCCCTCCTGATTTTTTCTCTGCACAATCTCACTTCCCTCCTGTAGTCCACCCAAGGCGCCTGTCCGTTCTTCCAAAGGTCATAGACATTCCTCTTCTTTTTGATTTCTCTGCTCAGACAAGCTGTTTTTTTTCCCCCCCACTGGCTCCTTTTCCGGAACATGGGGACAGCTTGCTTCTGAGCTGCTAGGATTTCCTTTCTGAAGAGCGCGCCCAGCCCTCGTGGGCTCCCTTGCCCTTAAGGACTGTCTCCCATGGGACTCTGCCAACCAGCCTTCTGAACAGTCCAAAGTCTGCCCTCTGGAAGTTTAATGTGACTGTTCTGCTAATCCCTCTCTTCACCTCACCTAGAACTGAAAATCCTATCATCTCGCGATCGCTTTGTCCCAGGCGTCCTCCTACTGCCACATCCCCCACAAAGCCTTCTTTGTTCACAAACAGCAGGTCCAGGAGGGCACCCTCCCTTGTTGGTTCATTCACCAGCTGTGCAAGGAAGTTGTCTTCCACGCACTCCAGGAACCTCCTAGACTGCTTCCTTTTTGCTGTATTGTACTTTCAGCAGATATCAGGAAGATTGAAGTCTCCCATGAGGACAAGTGGTAGCCTGGGGGGTGCGTGGGCCAGTCCATGATCAAAGAACCCAAAGTTTTTCTCCTCACACCAGGTTCAAAGCTAGGTATTAATCAACCTGTTCTTTTATTTCTTGCTCTTCATTCCTTAGTGTTGGAATGGAGCTAAACACTACTTGGGCCCCAGAGCCCTCCATCATTTTCCCCAGAGCCTTGAAGTCTCTCTTAATTGCTCTCAGCTGTGCTGTGTGTCATCTTTGCCAATTTGAAATGCTACCAGAGGGTAATAATCTGTGTCTTTCACCAAGGAAGGAAGTTTTCTGGTGACGTCCTTCACTGATGCCCCGGGTAGGCAGCAGACTTTCCTGTGGAACGGGCCCGGTCTGCAGATAGGTCCCTGTGTTCCTTTTAGGAGGGAATCCGCCAAGACAATCACTCTCCTCTCCTTTTTCAGAGGATGTTTTTATGGTCATTTGAGGATGGTGCAGCCTAGGGAATATTTCTAGGCTGTGGGAGCCATCCTCTTCATCCTTGGGGATGGATTCTGTTTGCAGCGCTTCATATTTATTCTTCAAGGGAATCTGGAGGTTTGTTCTCTGAATTGGGACAGGCTTCCTGCACCGGGTAGGCACTTGCTGCCATTCCCATCTCTTATACTCTCAGTCTTGCAGCTGCCAGATGGGTGGTGCTCAGCCACACTGTCTCCAGCAGCCTGCTGAGGTTTTGAGAGGGCGCTGCTCCATAGATCTATTTCCCTCTCATGCTCCCTGATGGTCCTTAGTCTAGTTACTTCCTCCCTCAGCTCTGCCACTAAGCAGAGGAGTTCCCCGATGCAAGCACAGCTTCCACAAGTGAAGCCAGGACCAGAGGCACGAGCTGGTGTGGGAGGGGGGCACTGCCTGCAGCCCAGGGTCTGGGGAGCTGCTGCACCCACTGAGGCTCTGTCTGGGTGGCAACATCCATCCTGCCTGCTGCAGCACCCAGAGCAGCTTCAGTTTTCTGTCGGGTGGCCACCATGGTCCTCGGTCCCTTCTGACCGGCCTCCAGCCCCTCTCTGCACCCTCCCTGCTCGCTCAAACTGTCGCGTTACACTAACACACCGCACGCCAGTTTGCCACACTCCTGTTCACCGTGCTCCCTAGGGAGCGTTTAAATCTCCCGCGGTAGCCGCCGGGACCGCCCTCTCCCGTCAGGCACCGCGCGGGACCGGCTGCTTCCGGGTGTCAGGCGCCCAGCGCCGCCCGCCCCGCTCTCGCCTGGGTTTTCCTGGGCTTTTCCCGGCTCAGGGAAGTGCCCCACCGCCTCAAATGGCCACCCCGCCGCAGTACTCACCGTCCTGCCGCTGGATGCTGCCGAAAAAGCAGCGGGAAAATTAAGGGCCTCTGTTGTGGAAAATTGTAGGCAAGTTTATATAGAAGACAAGGGAAACAGAATTTTTACTTAAATTGGTTGTGCAAGGATGGTACAGCACAAAACACAAGTATAAGATTACAGAAAATCGGAGATAGTTTGCTGTTCCTTTGAGAGAGCATCATTTAGCACAGTATAACATACTGTTTTTTAACAGTATTTCTGACAACATCTAGCAGTTTTCTTCTGCATTTATCTTGTCAGTGGCTCAAAAAAAACAGACCTTATGATCACTGTAGTATTGTGCTGTTTGGCCATGCTGACAGTGCAGGGTGGAGTGTTTCCATTCCGTATTTCTCAGTAGTTGTCTATAAAATTCAAACCAGTTATGCATGAAGTCTGTTTGAAGTTTGAGATACTGATGCACACAGCTATCTGTGGTATGAACACCACATTGATTGGACAATCTTCAGTTTTGAATATCTTTTTTTTGAAATAAGGCTCTTTGTGTGGCACTTTGAAGTTTCAAATGCTGCAGTTATTATTTTCCAGAGTAGAATATTCTCAGTGTATTATGGATAAGCATGTAATTATTGATGCATCTTCGAGATGGTGGGATATTTGGGGATTTTTGTTTGTTTCAGAGACTGTCTGAAAGAAGCTTAGTATCAGTTATGGTAGTGGTTGCAGATTTTTATCTTTCTTTGTAGTAGATGTAGATGGAGGCATATTTGATCATATGACGGAGGAGTTTATGGCAGCCAAAGCAGCTTTCTGATTTTCCTGTTCTTTATTTTTTAGACGGCAAACAGTAACAAGCACTCCTTGCTGGATTGAACTTCATCTGAATGGACCTCTACAATGGTTGGACAAAGTATTGACTCAGATGGGCTCCCCTTCAGTACGCTGCTCCAGCATGTCATAAAACTCCTTCCTCCATTACCAGTGGGCTAAATATGAAGTCCAATCAACAGACTTAATATAACAGCTTGTCTGTTGTAATATGTATGTGGTCCCCATGAACTGTTTACTATCCAAAAAGGTGGTTGGGTTTTTTCAAATTAAAAAAGAAGAGAGAGAAAAGAAAAACAGCACTTGAGGTCTCATCAATTAAAGCACCTTGTGGATTCTGTTTCCTATACTGATACTAAATGAAATTTTAGTGTGTAGAAATGCCTTCTTCAGAAAGAAGGAACAGTTCTAAAGACTCTTAATGGTGGTTTTATTGGTTATATAATTGAGTGTCCTAATGGTTTATCAATAACATGAATAGCTAAGTATGTGTACAGATAATGTATCATGAACTCAAATACTACAGTATTGTGCTGTTCTACATTTTGGTTCCCATAAACAGTTGTTTGGGTTTTTAATTGGGGCGAATGTCATAAAAATTCCAAGACTCTACTCCTTTATTGTTCTGTATTTTTTTATATAAGCAGGTTTTTGAGTTGTCCTAGACATAAAAAGTAGACTTTCCTTGTAGAGAAGCTTAAGTTTTTGCTGCCTTCTTAAAAGGAAAATCCCTCCACTGGAAGGGAAAGAAATGTCTTGAGATTCATCTGTGGAATCTTAAGACACCATATGCTTAACGGGGCCTAAAATGAAATAATATTATAAATTCCAAGTATCCATCACACTAGGAGTCTACTTTTCCCTACCCATTGATGCATCTATTGCCAACAGTACTGTTGGCACTGATGTAATTTGGGGCTTTTTTGTACCTTGAATCACTGAAATTGGTGGGTTTTTCTCATGGAGTGAGAATTTAACTTAGCATTGTATACTGGATTAAATACACCAGATTACTGATTTACCCTTTACATCTGTGTTTTTTTCATTAAACAGATGTCACTAAAAATCATGGGGTTTAGTTTTTGGAGCTGAATACCTTGAAAAATCCTTTCCCAGGGTAAACCAGGCTCTTTTGTATGTTTTAAATAGGTGCAGTTTCTTAACATATTTCAATAACAGAATTGAAATTCCTGATCTGAGTGGCTTTGTGTAGTTTATTTACATACCAGATCATATGCATTCATTATGTCATAATGGGCCTTATTATTAAAAGTAGTTGCTTCTGCAAAACCTCTAGGATAGTGGTTGCTGTGATATGACCAGTGAAGGGGGACTTCTAGGTTCTTTGTGGCAGTGCATGTTATTGTGAACCCTTGGACACTACAGCTGCGCCATATTAAAAATATTCTGAAATATATTCTACAAGTAAGTCTGGGTTGGGGAAGGGTTGAGAAACTGTATAGAAGGTTTATTCTGACTTGAAAAATATACATTTTACTAACAATCTTGTGATCTAGCTGTCTGTCATTCTTTTGTTATTGTGGCAGTAGCGGGATTGCCTTTGTTTTTCCCATTGTTTCATCCATTACACTAGTATTGTACTTTGTAAGTGCAGCTAGTGGTAACGTAGCTTTGAGAACAAAAATGTGGCCAGTGTTACAGTTTTTAATCAGTTGACTGAATTGATGGTAGTGATTGATATTTTTATGCCATAATGACTAGAGCATAGAAGCAATACCAAAAATTGAGCCTTGAAAAAGTGGGCCAGACATCTTTAAAAAAAATTGGCAAAGCAGTTACCAGTTTGTGCTAGTTTTACCAGTAGGCTCATGTATTGGTAGAACTTGTGAAGCTAAGAAATAAGTTTCATGCGTGTTGCATTTCCCTAATATGCATATACACTAATAAAAGTTTTAATTCTCATGATGGTTGTTTTTTTATTAATTGCTGTATTTATTTTCTGTTGAAGGTTAGGAATCATTCTAACCCATCCAAATAAATGGCACAAGTATCCTGCATGTTGTAGTTGGAAAGGTATAATTTAGATTTTAAAATCGCTTCTTATACAGCTATCATGGAGGTTCTGGATCTGTGTGTGTTTAATCCTACAGGCTTTTACTCCTGATTAAGTTTGTCAAAGCAGTTGCTTTTTTTTTTTTTTTTTTACCATAGTCAAATTGCATCCTACTAGCTTAGATGTTTACTTTCACCTGTGAAACAGTTAGATAAGAGCAACTTGTCTGGGTGAAAGACTCCATTGCATTTATGAGCAGGTTGCAACTTGAATCAGTTGAGTGACCTAATTCTGTAGTCTCCTTACTGCAGATTTCTGTATGTGTTCTTTCACTTATGGCAATATCACTTGCTTTGCCTTGAACATTGTCATAACCTTGACTGTATCCTTTTTTGGTGTGTACGTTCAAGTAGCGTACAAGGACACTGCAGACATTATCTGTGGACCCTTGCTGCTGCCTGTGTGCAAGGCCATCTCAGTCTGTGTAGAAATCACTTTTTTGACTTCTGTTAGTACCGCTAAAATATTTTTTCCTGCTGTTACTGTTTCAGCCATAGCTTAGTGGAACAAGGGAACTAATTTGCATTCAACATGTTTGCCTGCCTGTATTTCATGTAAATGCCTTTGACAGTTCTTGAGTAACTTTAACCTATTCACTGTTTCTTAATCCAGTGCCATTTTGACTTATCCCACTGCTGTTCTGCTCTTCCTCAAAATCTGACTAGTGCCTGCTCAAGCATCTTAATGTGGAATGCCTGTGGTATGTAAGGAATGTGACTTTATCCCTCTTCTGCAAGTCAAAGTACTTAAGTCCAAATTACAAATGAAAAGTGAATTATTTTTTTTAATGAGGCTCTTTTGTTAAATAAAATACAAGCAGGGAGTGCTCAACTGGAGATACTTTAAGTATGGGTAGCCAGCTGCTTATCTGTATCCTGAAGCTGGAAAAAATGTTGCCTTAGTTTGGACTGGGATACTGTGTGCCTGGGTTCTGATCTCTCTTGTCACTAGCCCTGTCTGAGCTTGATTTTCATAGTACTGCCAAAGCCAAGTAATCAGAATTCCAGATAGTTGATGTGAACACCCGAGCCCCAAAATTATTTTTTAGTTGCCTTTTAGCATCTTGGATGCACTGAGCTGACATTTCAGAACCTTCCACCCTCCAAATAAAAACCTAATTTCTTTTAATGTAGAAGTTCTTCCAGTGCCAGGGCTGAGACTTCAAGAACAACGTCAAATGCATGGACTCTTGCACCTTTAAACTGTAAGAACTGATAGTAGACCAATCGCCTCTGTGTATTTCCCCCTTCCTATCTAGGTGGGTAAGCTCTCTGCAACAGGAATTCTCTGCTGTTACTTTGTCTTGCAAGGAGTCATTTGGCTTCCAGGTGCTGTTAAACAAATCTAGAACATGGTGAGAGCTGTGGTGTTTTTCTTATTCAGGACATTGTGCTTAATCTGAACTTAACATCCTTGAGACTGGCTGCAGGCAAACAGTGTAAATAGTTCAGACTCCCTGTATAATTGCATGGAGAGGTAAACTGGGGCTCTGAATTGCTCTCTCGTAGAGAGCTTAGGCTGTTGACTGAGGTCCCCGATAGAAATGCATAAAGTGAGTATAAATATCTACCTTAAAAAGTTCTTGGGTGCTATCAAAGTAATCAACTTAAAAGTTTAGGAATAATAGCGTTAAACTAATTTACATAGTAAAAACTAGAAATCCCACCTACTGTACTTTAAGTGTTCTGGTTTGAGCTAAAGTAGAATCAGTTTTCTAACATCAGCTCAATCTCATCTAAGTAGCTTCATTTTCTGAAAGTTAACTGCATGGTTTTTTCAGACCGTTTCTCTCTAGCAGTGATAACACAGGGCATTGATATGCAGAAAGGCTGATGCTTGTACTTGTTCCTATAGAAACCAAGGCCATCCTCGAGCTGGTGGAGTGCCTTAAGTCAAAGAGGTAAAAAAGGTTGCACCTGCAGGGAGAGGTGGACAGGACAGGTGACCTCAAACTGACCAACAAAGTATTCTATCCCATATACATCATACTCAGTATAAAACTGAGAGATCATGAGGGTCACTCTTCTGCAATGGCTGATGTCCAGTAAGGACCTTGTCTGTCTGTTTGCCCCTGATCTCGGATCTGTGCTTTCCCGAAATCAGTTCCTGAGCCCAGCTCCCTCCTAGCCATGGACCCTTTCCCTCATGTCTGCTCTGCAGCATTTGTGGTGATGTACAGTCATCAAGGGGTGGGGGCGCAATTTCATATATTTGTACATATTTTATTAATTTTATTATTATTATTCCATTAAAGCTGTTTTAGTTTAGTTTCCAATCCACAAATCTTTTCTTCTCATTTCCCTTTCCCCTTTACTTGGGGGAGGGATAAAGGAATTGGGAGCCCAACTGCTTGGTTTTAGCTGCTGAAATTGGCCGGGCTGGGGCTAAACCATGACACTAAGCAATTTATTTATATATAATTTATATATTTAAATATTTATTTATTATTTATATATAATAATATTTATTTATTATTTTATATATAATTTATATATAATTTAAAGTGTGTCCAACTTTACTTTTCATGTTGAAGTGGGAAGGTGTGACATTTGGGTCATCTTGCCACTCTAAATTGTTGGCGCAGTGAACTGTAAGTGTTTTGTTTTAACCTTCAAACTTGTTGTCATTCATTGTGGTTACAGCTTTTCTTTAGCATTGTAAACTGAAATTTTACTGCAGTGTGTTTTGGGTTAAAGTATTGTGAAATACAGGATTTCACTGTACTCCACCCACACGGTGTTTTACTTGAGTATGAAGCAGTATTCCTTTTACCAAAACAAGTTTGACTGTAACTTAATTTTGGGGACACTGAAGCTTCAATACTAGCTCTGAAGAGTCAGTGAAGTACTGTCTTCATTAGTGGAATTACACATAGAATGGTTTAAGTTGGAAAGGACCTTAAAGATCATCTAATTCCAAACCCCGCTGCCATGGGCAGGGACACCTCCCACTAGATCAAGCTGCCCAAGGTGTCATCCAACTTGGCCTTGAACACTTCCAGGGATGGGACAGCCACCACTGCTCTGGGCAGTCTGGGCCAGTGCCTCACCACCCTCATTGTGAAGAATTTCCTCCTTATGTCTAGTCTAAATCTTCCCCTCTCCAATTTAAAGCCATTCCCCCTTGTCCTCTCACTACAAGCCTTTGTGAACCGTCCCTCCCCAGCTTTCTTGTAGGCCCTCTTCAGGTACTGGAAGGCTGCTATAAGGTCTCCTTGGAGCCTTCTCTTGTCCAGGCTGAACAGTCCCAACTCTCTCAGCCTGTCCTCGTATGGGAGGTGCTCCAGGCCTCTGATCATCTTCGTGGCCTTCCTCTGGACCCGTTCCAGCAGGTCCATATCCTTCTTATGCTGAGGATTCCAGAACTGGACACAATACTCCAGGTGTAGAGGGGCAGAATCACCTCCCTTGACCTACTGGTCACGCTTCTTTTGATGCAGCCCAGAACATGGTTGGCCTTCTGGGCTGTGAGCACGCATTACTGGTTCATGTTGAGCTTCTCATTAATCAGCACCCCGAAGTCCTTCTCCGCAGGGCTGCTCTCAATCATATTGTCCCCCATCCTGTATTGAAACTGCAGATTGCCCCAACCCTGGTGTAGGACCTTGCACCTGGTCTTGTTGAACCTCATGAGATTCACACAGCTTGTCCAGGTCCCTCTTGATGGCTGTATTAGGTTTGTCTATGGATCCCAGTGTGCAAACACAAGACCACTAAATCAAGGTTCAGTCAAATATGTTTTGTTGTTCAAATAACCTATTATACCTGGCTACCTAAAAGAAAAAAAAAATCAGCTTACTGACATGTGGATTGGTGTCATTCACCAAGAAGGAGATGGAGCATGATGCTTGGAAAGTCAGAGCAGATAGGTACTGCACCTTCAGGGCCTCCCCTGGTAAATGTGTGCATGTAGTACTTCTCCACCCCTACCCATCCTGCTCAGCTCCTTTTATCCTCCTCTCAGTGACTGGAAAATGGTTAGCAACATCACCTGCCCCTTCTGCGGCCAGGGCAAGAGCAGCTGAGTGCCAACCTGTTGTTTGTCCCATGCTAACAGCTGTTATGACACCATGCCCTATTCCCATAACAACTGCAAAGGCGTTTATACCACCTTTCCTGGCTACTCATGCTCCTTGGGCTCTGCTTCAAGGTCTTGTAAATACCAGGCAGTTCCAACAGCTTTTCTACTTTTTTTATCCGATTCCCTGCCTGTTTTCTGCCTAGTTAAGTACAGTCACATACTTTATCACTGCAAGCTGGCTAAGAATTGTTACTTAAGCTAATTCACTACTTTAAAATCTGAGTATAAAATACTTTAATAATCTGCTGGAGGGTAGGGAGGCTCTGCAAAGGGATCTGAACAGGCTGGACTGCTGGGCAGAGTCCAATGGCATGAGGTTTAACAAGGCCAAATGCCGGGTCCTGCACTTGGGGCACAACAACCCTGTGCAGTGCTACAGACTAGGAGAAGTCTGTCTAGAAAGCTGCCTGGAGGAGAGGGACCTGGGTGTGTTGGTTGACAGCCGACTGAACATGAGCCAGCAGTGTGCCCAGGTGGCCAAGAAGGCCAATGGCATCTTGGCTTGTATCAGAAACGGCGTGACCAGCAGGTCCAGGGAGGTTATTCTCCCTCTGTACTCGGCACTGGTGAGACCGCTCCTCGAATACTGTGTTCATTTCTGGGCCCCTCACCACAAGAAGGATGTTGAGGCTCTGGAACGAGTCCAGAGAAGAGCAACAAAGCTGGTGAGGGGGCTGGAGAACAGGCCTTATGAGGAGCGGCTGAGAGAGCTGGGGCTGTTTAGCCTGGAGAAGAGGAGGCTGAGGGGAGACCTTATTGCTCTCTATAACTACGTGAAAGGAGGTTGTAGAGAGGAGGGTGCTGGCCTCTTCTCCCAAGTGACAGGGGACAGGACAAGAGGGAATGGCCTCAAGCTCCGCCAGGGGAGGTTTAGGCTGGACATTAGGAAAAAAATTCTTCACAGAAAGGGTCATTGGGCACTGGAACAGGCTGCCCAGGGAGGTGGTTGAGTCACCTTCCCTGGAGGTGTTTAAGGCACGAGTGGACGAGGTGCTAAGGGGCATGGTTTAGTGTTTGATAGGAATGGTTGGACTCGATCCGGTGGGTCTCTTCCAACCTGGTTATTCTATGATTTTATGATTCTATATATTTGTCCATATATATCACGTCCCACAACGGATCATTATTTATTATCTCTCATACAATGACATCCCATCCTTCTCATGTGGCTCCTGCACCACTCAGCTTGGTGTCATCTGCAAACTTGCTGAGGGTGCACTCGATCTCACTGTTGATATCAACGAAAACATTAAACAGCACTGGTCCCAGTATGGACCCCTGAGGGATACCACTTGTCATGGATCTCCATCTGGACATTGAGCTGTTGACCACTACTCTGGATGCGAACATGCAACCAATTTCTTATCCACCAAAGAGTCCACCCATCAAATCTATTTCTCTCCAATTTAGAGAGAAGGGTGTTCCCAGGCACAGAGGTGAGGCAGACAGGTCGGTAGTTCCCAGGGTCCTCCTCCTTTCTGCCATTTTTAAAAATGGGGACAATGTTGCCCTTCTTCCAGTCACCAGGGACTTTTCCTCACTGCCATGACTTTTCAAATATCATGGAGAGTGGCTTGGCAGCCACATCAACCAGTTTCCTCAGGACTCTGGGATGCGTTTCACACAGAATCACAGAATAACCAGGTTGGAAGAGACCCACCGGATCATCGAGTCCAACCATTCCTATCAAACACTAAACCATATCCCTCAGCACCTCGTCCACCCGTGCCTTAAACACCTCCAGGGAAGGTGACTCAACCACCTCCCTGGGCAGCCTGTTTCAGTGCCCAATGACCCTTTCTGTAAAGAATTTTTTCCTAACGTCCAGCCTAAACCTCCCCTGGCGGAGCTTGAGGCCATTCCCTCTTGTCCTGTCCCCTGTCACTTGGAAGAAGAGGCCAGCACCCTCCTCTCTACAACCTCCTTTCAGGTAGTTGTAGAGAGCAATGAGGTCTCCCCTCAGCCTCCTCTTCTCCAGGCTAAACATGTGGAAGGATGGCTCGACAACTGAGGACGTGATTTGATAGCAATGAACAATCCAGGGTTAACACTTGTGACTAGGCCTGGCGTTCCTCCTTAAAACTGACCTTGGTATGTTGACAGAAGAAGTGCATAACAAAAGTACGGAACTCAGTGCTGGAAAGTCCCTAAAACGTCAAGACCATTGTACCAGCCCCCTTCTCATGCTTAACATCTTTTAACCAATCTTGTAACTACTTAAGGTGCATGGACAGTACAGTAGGACCAATTGTAAGTCGTTTTATTAGCTTGTGCTCTGCTAGAATAAGTATATAAGGAGTGTTGTGTTTATGAATAAAGGAGAACGACTATACTCACATTGAGATTTTATCGTTACTTGGGGTCCGACTCCCACTCCCACATAAACACCCCCAGCTCTCTCAGCCGCTCCTCATAAGGCCTGTTCTCCAGCCCCTTCACCAGCTTCATTGCTCTTCTCTGGACTCGTTCCAGAGCCCCAACATCCTTCTTGTGGTGAGGGGCCCAGAACTGAACACAGTATTCGAGGAGCGGTCTCACCAGTGCCGAGTACAGAGGGAGAATAACCTCCCTGGACCTGCTGGTCACGCCGTTTCTGATACAAGCCAAGATGCCTTTGGCCTTCTTGGCCACCTGGGCACACTGCTGGCTCATGTTCAGTCGGCTGTCAACCAACACCCCCAGGTCCCTCTCCTCCAGGCAGCTTTCTAGCCAGACTTCTCCTAGTCTGTAGCACTGCACAGGGTTGTTGTGCCCCAAGTGCAGGACCCGGCATTTGGCCTTGTTAAACCTCATCCCATTGGACTCAGCCCAACGGTCCAGCCTGTCCAGATCCCTTTGCAGAGCCTCCCTACCCTCCAGCAGATCCACACTTCCACCCAGCTTAGTGTCGTCCGCAAACTTGCTAAGGGTGCACTCAATGCCTTCATCCAGGTCATTGATGAAGACATTGAACAGGGCTGGACCCAGCACTGAGCCCTGGGGAACCCCACTTGTCACTGGCCTCTAGCTGGATTTCACACCATTTCCCACCACTCTCTGGGCCCGGCCATCCAACCAGTTTTCCACCCAGGAGAGTGTGCGCCTGTCCAGGCCAGAGGTGACAGTTTCTCAGGCAGAATGCTGGGAGAAACTGTGTCAAAGGCTTTATTGAAGTCCAGGAAGATACATCCACAGCCTTTCCCTCATCCAGCAGCTGAGTCACTTTGTCATAGAAGGCAATCAGGTTAGTCTGGCAAGACCTGCCTTTTGTGAACCCATGTTGACTGGGCCTGATCACCCAGTTCTCTTGCATGTGCTTCATGATAGCACTCAAGATCACCTGCTCCATGACTTTCCCTGGCACTGAGGTCAGACTGACAGGCCTGTAGTTCCCTGGATCCTCCCTGCGACCCTTCTTGTAGATGGGCACAACATCAGCCAGCCTCCAGTCCAGTGGGACTTCCCCAGTCTTCCAGGACTGTTGGAAGATGATGGAAAGGGGGGGTTTCATCAGGTCCCATAGACTTATATATGTTCAGGTTCCTCAGGCAGTCATGAACCTGATCATCCCCTACAGTGGTAAGGGGCTTTACCGCCCTGCTCCCCATCTTGTTGTCCATTGACCCAGGAGGGGTGAGGAGAGCGGTTGTCAGTGAAGACTGAAGCAAAAAAGTAGTTGAGTACCTCAGCCTTCTCCTCTCTGTTGATATGAAGTCACCATTTTCATCCATCAGTCAGGGTACACTTTCTTTAACTCTTCCTTTTCTGATTCTCATACCTGTAGAAGCCCTTCTTGTTAGTCTTTACTTCCCTTGCCAAATTCATCTCCAGCTGCGCCTTGGCCTTCCTGACCCCATCCCTACACAACCGGGCAGTGTCCCTAGACTCTTCCCAGGTTCCCTGTCCCTGCTTGCACTGCCTGTGCAGTTCCCTCTTGCTCTTCAGTTTGACCAGCAGATCTCCAGTCATCCACACTGGTCTCTTCCCTTCCCTGCCCGATTTCCTACCTCTGGGGACTGAGTGCTCGCATGCTCTATGGAAAGCATCCTTAAATATTTCCTGCTCACATAGAGCAAGTGATGTGCCAGCTGTTTTGGAAAGGACTTCTAGAAGCACCTGCTTAGGGAATTAAATTGCAGCTGGTCTGAAAGTGTTTTACTGTTAAGAAAATATTAATTAAACGTGCTTTTTCCTGACCACTTAAGATTGACTAGTAAGTAGCCATTATAAACTGTATTAAAGGAGGCCATTTAAACATAACCTTAAGTCATGTTGGTCTTCTTTTCTATATCTCTCTCCTGTAAAAATTCCTCTAATTAAGATTGCTGTTTCTTCTTTTGGCAAAGCACAGTTTGTGGAGTAAGTTTCTAGTACTAGATTGTCACAGCTATGAAAACTAGAGTCAAGGCTTGAAAGCTGAGAACAGTCTTTGATGCTATATTAGCTGTTGTTTCATTAACTGTAATCAGGATTAAATCTAGGTAGTTGGCAGAAGAAAAATGAATGACAAATAACGGATATGTAAAGATTTCAGATCTTGATGTTCTTGATCCTTTTCCCCCATGTAGAAGATTTTGTCAGAATGTAGTCAGTAAAGCCCAAGTGCTTGTTCTGTTCCTTTTGGAAGAGGATTCAAAGTGGCAATGGACGTACATGCTCCAGCCCTGCTGGTTTGTTTTTTTTCTTTTAATTTGCATCAGTGGAATTTGAAACAAAGCTTCTCTCACTCTTGATTTTTCTGTGTTAACAGCATCTAGCTATTTGCTTGTCTAAAGCTGTAGATAGGTATCATAAAAAAATTTGTATGCCTCATGAATTAATTGAGTTTATGAGCAATGTGTACCTGAGGCTGCGAATTCCGTTTGATTTAAAAAACTTATTTTTGCTTTAAAGTCTAACTTACTCTCCTTGAAGTAAAATTCCAAGAATTTGCTGTGGCACCAAGCATAGAAGATCATTAAACTCCAATTGCTGGCAACCTATCTTCAGGTAAAGGCATGGGTGCTGTCCATCAGTTCTTATTTAATCTTTTGAAAGGAGTTGCATAGGCATTTGGTCATCCAGCATGCAGATAAGGAAGCTAGAGTAGAGGCAGGTCAAGCTGTAGAGCTATACTCTGGCCCAGGGAATTGCAGATTCACAAGGGTTAACTGTTACATGCTCCAAACTCTTCAGAGATACGAAACAGTTGGACAGGGAATAGTATACAGGTAATCTTAGGTTGTCTAGATTCATGAATTACTTTGAAATAAAACTAATGCATAATGAGTTTAGAAATACTTCATCAGTCCTATCTCTTCTGTTTGTGTTGCATGTCCTTGAAGATTTGATCTGTAGGATTCACAAAATGAAGCTTAGAAAAAGACTAGCTTAATCTGTTGATATTTGGATGGGGGTTATTCAGCATGGGCTCCTCAGAGCTTTCACAGCTGGGCATTGGTGTGGGTTTTTTTCCTGTGGAATCACTGATAGAACTTGTGGTTAAAAAAAAACCCCAACACCTCAGGCAGAAAAGGCAGGGTTCTCAGGAGAGGAGCAAAATTTGATCCTACTGAAGCTCTGAGAAAAGCAAAATTTATCTTGCCACGAAACAATGCCAGGCACTGCCGAAATTGGTGAACAGGTGGAAATGCGAGTAACACCAGGTGGAAAAGGACTGTGTACTATCAGAGGAGATATTAGGTCAGGTATAGGTCCTAGTGAAATTTCTTATGGACCTGAGCCAAGTGCATCTGTACTGTGCTTCCTCACATGCTTGGTTCCAAAGCTAGCAAAGACAGATGAAGCTTGGGCTTGTCTCTGCTGCCACTGTAGATGGATAAGAGCTCAACAGCTTGAAGGTTGAATGAAACACTCAACACTTGAAGGCTGAATGAAAGTTCACTTCCCAGACTGCTGTTGTAAGTCGGAGAAAGGACTTTATTAGTTGCCATGTATTTTTGTAAGCGGTCTGCTGAATAGCAAAGAGCATTGACTTTGGTAGAGGAGAATCTGGAAGAAGACTAGATTTGTAGCGGGGAACAAACGAAATTGTCTCATGATGAGGACTGTCATGCATCTGAAGAGCTAAGCAGTCTCAGAAGCATGGGAGGACTGTCGAGCAACAAGGCAGGCAGTGGGTTGGGAAGGACTGGGGTTGCTCACAGCTATTAGCAATGCTGATGTTAGTGCTGATGTGAGGAAAAGTATCTTCATAATGTACTCAGACTTTGAGGTTTGTGTAGTGCGTGATATTAAAATGGGCAGAGAGCCAGGGCTGAGAAATACTGAGGTTTAGTAGAACAGGAAAAGTGGTGGAGCTGAAAAAATGCTCAGCTTCAGCAGTGATATGCGATCACAAAAGCACCCTTACCAGTTATCTGAATGCTCTTGATATGTATCTGCTAGTTAAAGATCATAAAACTAGTTTTCCTTTTATTAATGGAAATTGGCTGAGGGGAGCACAAATCTAGTTTTGCATCTCTATTACTGTCAAAGCTAAGGCTCAACATAGTCCCTTGAGGAGCAACTTGTGCTCAAGACTGAAAAACTGACACAACTTGTCCTGCACCCTGGCATTGAATGGAAGAGTTTGTTACCTGATCACAAGGAGAAGCAGTCTTGCAAGTAAAATACTAATAAAAAGCTCACAACCTCTGTGCGAAAAGGTTTGCTGTAGTATCTAAATGAATTTTTTAGAAGAGCTAATGGGCTGCTAATTAGCACTGCAGTAGGTAGCACTGGCCATGCTAAATGTAACTCAGGACTGTTACTTCCAGCTGGCTGGCTATCAAAATAAAGACAGCTGGCAAGGGATTAACTGACTTTTTGACTGTGATTCAGATGCTGGCTTGAGGAGCTCCAGTCTGCTTGCAGAGGCTGCTGGTAGGCTAAATTTACTAGGACACCATCAAAAGCCAGCTTAATCAGTTAGCTAGGTACTGAAATGCATTTGTATTTCTTTACTATTAGGCCCAATCATTGAAAGAAGTATAGTTAAGAGAAGATGTAGCTGGATTAAAACGAGGGGAGAGCATGGAAGTATTGGTGACTGATTCGGATTATTTGAATTGTATTATTGTGAGCATGGAGTTTGTTAGGGCATCTTGTGATTCCCTAGCAAGACAACTTTTACTTCCTATGGGCAAGGTTTCCACTATGCTAAATTTGATTCTGCAGTTGATGTCCCAGCCAGCCATCATGGTCATATGGTGTCTATAACTCTTGGGCACATGGTCTTTCTTCTTCACATATATAAGCTTTGCTTCAGATGTTTCCAGATGGAACTGCACTTTCTTTACTCTCCTGCCAGACTTTTCTCACAAACACCTGGTCACTGTTCGTGCTGTGGCAAAACTTGTTTGATGGCTGGGAACAAAAGCCCGTCTTTCCCCAGGTTAGTTTTAGCAAACAGTCTTTTTCTGATTGAAGTAGCTCATACAGGCAACTTCAGTAGTCTTGGTAGACACAGAAATTTCACATTCATGCCCTAAAGCTTTGGGCTGTTTTAAAAGACACTCATGCAAAGCTTTCTGGTCTGTCAACCACTGTTTGGTAAATCAAAAAGATTACCTTTTCCTCTGTCAGGCAGCCCCAATTTCCCTGTGTTTTTGGTGAAAAGATAACAAGATTTGCTTGTATCAGCAGCTCCCCTCCTGCTCGCCCTTAAATGCTCTAGGAGATTAATTGAATGGAATTTTGCTTTTTTCCTCCCAAGTAGGAGATCTATTTTGAAATTTCAAGGGCATGTGATGTGGGGTTAGCCCAATATAAACAAACCCAGTCTGCTTATTTCCCATGTGACCAGGAAACCTTGATGCTTCTGCTTTTGAGTAGGTTTGTGCTCAGGTGTTTCAGATTGCATGGCTGAATTCTCCTGGAGTTGATCTGAGTTTTGCTATTTCTCTGTGAAGGTCTGAGGAAGACAGGATGATACTGTGATGATTCTAGTCACTGAAACAGGTTGGAGGCAGTCTTCAAATTGCAGTCTAGTAAAGACTGTTGAGGTCCCTGAAATCCCTCTGGGATATTCCCTGATCTCCTGAGACAGAGATTTGGCCACTTAATTCATCCCGACTCTAAAATGTTGCTCCTCACAGCTGGGATGCCCTACAGGTCTACTTCCTTGCTAACTCATCTTTCCCTGTAGTACCAGAGGTCAGAGATAGTGGAGAGAGGTCTTCTAGGAGCAGCTTTCCTCTCTCTCTGTTACGGCTTCTGACTGTTTTGGGATACATCGTGGAGCCAGCAGCCTGGATTTCCCCTTTGGCTCTTTTAAGATGCATTTTGTCTGTGTGCCTGGTTGTGGGTTGGGCATCTATTTCCTTCATTTGCTTTCTTAGCCTGTGGTGGGAAGATGGAGGAAACCTGACTCCTCATGGCTGACACAGCTTAGCTCTCAAGGGAAGAGCATTCCTTCAGAGTCTGCTCACATTTTTCTTTAAGACTATGTCTAATTCAGCAAAGAGAATGATCTTGTTTCCTTCCCCAAGCCTCATATCTCTAAGGCTCTCCTTTTCACACCTTTCATATCAGGAAGGTTCTCCCATTTGAAGGTCTTTCTGGTGGGTCATTGGCAACTATTGCTACAAGGTAAGAATTTGCCCATTCCAAACAAAGGCAAGGAGGGTACGTTGAGGCTTGCTGCCATATTGCCAAGGTGCCCCAAATGCCAGGCTCAGATGCCAGGTCCTCTCATTCAAGTTGAAGGAGCTAAGGTGCTTCTTCATGCATCATGGGTCATCTTCTATATCTTCTCAAGCAGCACCCCATCTCTGAAGCCCTGAGGGCAGATACAATGCTGGGCTGAGTAACTGCATGATTGTGGTTGATGTGGAGGACTGACCCTCTGCCCTTTGAATTAACAGTGTAGGGAAATTACTGGTATTAGGTGGAGATTGTTGCTTAAAGATAAGATTCAGTGTGGGTGAAACAACTGTACGTAGGGAACGTGTGCTGGTTAGCCTCTTCCCACCTGCTTGCACGGAGTCTTCTGGAGTTGTATTTCTGGATGTATTTTTGCATGGTCAGTATTGGCATAATGTTATAGATGGGAGAAGCCATCAAACATTGGCTAAATGCTAGTTAAGGTAGGTAATTTTTTAAATTCTTGTCAGCTGGAACAAAGTTATGTCTAAGCGCCCTGTGGCTTTGACAAGCCATAACATCTCACAGAGAGACGTACGTGTGGCAGCACATCAAAACACCTCAGCTCTGATGGCAGGGAAAGTAAATTAAAGGAACATGTTTGATAAGAAACCTCCTGGAAAAAAATTTGATATCAAAGCTGGCAGGATAATTAGCATAATTACATCTTAGCAAATGAAAAGGAAATAATCTTAAGGAATATTGTATTGTGGGGGCTCGGCTTGGTAGTGCACATTCAATGACAGACTAATAGACTGTTCCAGGGAATGGAGCAGTAAAATCTGCAGAGCTAGGAAGGTGCAACAATGGCAGTTAACTTTTGTTAACACCTGAGCATCCTATTTACTTTAGACACAGAGGGAAAATAGGAGTAGAAAGAGGACTTTCAGGCCACGAGCACTTTGTATACCCAGAAAGTAGGAGCCAGTTTCTGTGGCTGCTTCTCTCTCTCGCTCTTCCCTGATGCCTTTGCCATTCTCTGCTTGTGGCTCAGCAGATGCTGGTGCTTCAAGAAGTGGTACTGGCTCTTGCATCGTGGCCACTTTCCTACTTCCTCTTTCCACCAAGATGGGAAGAGATGTGCTTCACAACGCATAGAGGATCAAAATCTACTGGGAAAAATCAATAGCCTTCATTATCCTGATTTGCTGCTTTACATTCTTTCTGCCTGACTTGAAAATATTGTTGTCAGTCCAGGCTCTCCCCTCCCACAGCCTGCTCACAGCCAGTATCCTGCTCAAAGTGAGCTTGATATTTCTCTTCTGTTTGGTCTGCCACTGGTGAACCAATATCTACTGGCTAGCCAGGGAGCGAGCGTGCAGCCAGGCAAGAGGAGATGCGATTGGTGGAAAAACTCTCCTTGGGGCCTTCCTTAGTGATGGAAGGGTTTGAAATATAATGGGGGACCCCGGAATAAAGCACCAGAGGTGGATGCTCAGAGGTGATGGGGAAGCAGCATGTCTAGCACTTGTTTTGTGATGGGAGTCTGTTATAGACCACCCAGCCAAGAAGAAGCAGCTGATGAGCTCTTCTATAAACAACTGGGAGTAGTCTCAAGATTGCTACCTCTTGTCCTTGTGGGAGACTTCAATCTTCCAGATGTCTGCTGGAAATACAGTACAGCAGAAAGAATCACAGAATCACTAGGTTAGAAAGGACCCACTGGATCATCGAGTCCAACCATTCCTATCAGTCACTAAACCATGCCTCTCAGCACCTCATCCACCCAACTTTTGAAAACCTCCAGGGAAGGTGACTCAACCACCTCCCTGGGCAGCCTGTTCCAGTGCCCGATAAACCTTTCAGTGAAAAAATTTTTCCTGTTGTCAAGCCTGAACCTCCCCCAGCGGAGCTTGAGGCCATTCCCTCTTGTCCTGTCCCCTGTCACTTGGGAGAAGAGGCCAGCTCCCTGCTCCCCACAACCTCCTTTCAGGTAGTTATAGAGAGCAATGAGGTCTCCCTTCAGCCTCCCCTTCTCCAGGCTAAACAACCTCAGCTCTCTCAGCTGCTCCTCGTAAGACTTGTTCTCCAGGCCCCTCACCATCTTCATTGCTCTTCTCTGGACTCGCTCCAGAACCTCAACATCCTTCTTGTGGTGAGGGGCCCAGAAGTGAACACAGTATTCGAGGTGCGGTCAAACTGTGTCGAGTACAGAGGGAGAATAACCTCCCTGGACCTGCTGGTCACGCCATTTCTGATACAAGCCAAGATGCCATTGGCCTTCTTGGCCACCTGGGCACACTGCTGGCTCATGTTCAGTCGGCTGTCAACCAACACCTCCAGGTCCCTCTCCTCCAGGCAGCTTTCTAGACAGACTTCTCCCAGTCTGTAGCACTGCATAGGGTTGTTGTGCCCCAAGTGCAGGATCCGGCATTTGGCCTTGTTAAACCTCATGCCATTGGACTCTGCCCAGCGGTCCAGCCTGTTCAGATCCCTTTGCAGAGCCTCCCGACCCTCCAGCAGATCGACACTTCCACCCAGCTTAGTGTCGTCCGCAAACTTGCTAAGGGTGCACTCGATGCCTTCATCCAGGTCATTGATGAAGACATTGAACAGGGCTGGACCCAGCACTGAGAGCCCTGGGGAACTCCACTTGTCACTGGCGTCCAGCTGGATTTAACTCCATTTACCACCACTCTCTGGGCCCGGCCAGCCAACCATACCCTGGGCCTTTGGTGCCGGGATGGAAAACAGTGATTTATACCTTTTAAATTACAAATATTGTAGTTTGAAGCAATTCTCAGAAGTCATGTGGGAGGGCACATTGTGAAGAAGATGCATTTGTGGTATTAGAAAGGAGTGATCCCTTTCTGTGGCAGCTTTTTTGCTGCTGGATGATTATTTTGGCGAAGCTGGCTGGTAAATTAAGATATGATTTGCTTTTCTTTCTCTGCCAGCAGCTTTACTTCCAATGCATTCAGCACCAGAAGATCTCCAAAAGGCTGTGGTGCCCTGACGATGTGAACCTTGCACAGTGTTGTCTTGAGCATTCATGCTGACTCCTGAACAAGCATGTGCAGGAAATATCCTGGCCCTCGAGTCATGCCAAGGTACGTGCTAGTGTTAAATCCTATCACTGCTTAACATCTTGCCCCCTCCTGGGGTGGGATTTGCAAGGGAGATGCTGATGGCATGGCTAAGGGGAGCAATAAATAATGCCAGTCAGCCAGATGGTGTTGGATCTAGACCACTGATTTAGAGACCCAACAATTCTGCCTGTTGGGTCTTGCCAGCTCTCTGTGGTGTCCGAAATCAGCTTGTTCCTGGGAAGGGAAAAAATATCACGGTTCTTTCCATGTCTTCAGGCTCCTATGGCTTTGGCTGTATGACCAAAGGGGACGAAGGCTAGAGAATCTACTGCCCGTGGCCGAGATGGTGTAAAAGCAGGAAAAACACACTGGGATTTCACAGCTTTAACCCGAATAAAATCAAACATCCACCTGATGGCAGCAGAGAACAGAGAATGGGCAGAGTCCGGGCTGGGTGAGCAGTGGTCAGTCCGCTGTCCATCCAGTGCGGAACATGCACTGGAAATTTCTGAAATATGGAGTATGGTTTGGTGATGTGGCCTTCCTGTGACAAAAGCCAATGTCTCCTGTCCTGGGGAGAGCTCACCAACAGCATCCCTGTGCCCTCCTGGAGAGGAAAAGTCTAAGCAGGGTTCGCGTAGCACTTTTGGGGATGACACGATGTGTTGAGCAGCATGAAGTGCCCAGTGCCCTTGGACAATCACTTCTGCCATGTGTCAGCATCTCTGAAAACCAGGTGGTGAGGGCTATGTTGACACGGCTGCAGGCTGGGTGTCCATGGTTGCCCCTGTGAGTAATGCTGGATCCGGCCACAGTCCCTTCAGCCATGGGCAATACTTCTGGTGGTGGCCAGAGGTGTCACGAGAAGAGTGAGAAGGGGACATGGATGGATGTAACAGGGAATTTGGGAGCTTACCTGAAGCAAAACCGAGGAGCTGTTTCACAAGGGACAGAAGCAATCAATAGCAGGAGAACTCTTGGTACCAAAGCATGTTTCAGGGAAAGGAGCGAGACCTACCAGTGATCACAATTTGGAACAAACACCTTTCTACATAGCGCAAATGGCATTTTCTGGCCATACCACCAGCATCTTTCCAGGACTTGTTGGAACAGACAAGTGTGGAGACATTTTATAGGGAAGAAGGACTTGATGCTGTGGGCCTTGTTGATACCGAGCAACTCTGACAAGACCTTGAAACAGAGAACTGAAAGAAAAACAAGGGCCAGTTCAGTGGGAAGAAGAGACAGCCTTCTGATAAACAAGAGCCAGCCGAGACAAAAACAGAGCTAGTTCGGTGGGAACAAGTACCAACTGAGAGAAAAACAAAAGAAGAAAAATATCAACATAGTTAATTTTAGTGTAACTTGTTTTTTTAGCATGCGCAGTTGTTTAGCCAATAATATGTTAGTAATAGCTTTATGGACAGCTACCTTTAGCCAATAATACACTGTAGATACCCTCGTGGGCACCCAGTTATGTAACCCAAAAGGGTATATAAAGAAACAGCTAACTCAATAAAGTGTCTTCGATCCATCAGATTGAAGTCCGTGCTTTAATCCCCTCAGGCAAGGACATGGATCTTCCCATGTGCCATGGAGTTGCAGCCATCCCTGGCACATTGCATTAAAGGAAGCCTGGGTTAACTTTCTTAACTGAAACTCTTGTTGATGAATAACTCCAGTTCTTAGCATCTGTTCTGCCAAACTGCTTGGGTCACAGCAGGGGGATTTAAGAAAAGCTTTAGGGAATATCTCAGATGAACAATCTCAAAGCAAAATAACTCTTTCTATTAAAAATGTTTTTTTATTTTAAATTTAATTCTATTGGGGAAAGATATACTTTTAAATGATCCAGTTAAATTGTGGGTCAAGCCTTTTTTTCAACTTCTAAATTTATAAATACTTTTTGCTGTTATACCCCCAGTTATGTTATCTTTTTTAATTGCCAGCGGATGGAAAGATCTTCTGTACATCTGCAGTGATCAGTGTCATCGCTGGGATCTTGTGACACCACCATGGTGGCTTGGTGCTGCTGGGAGGACCACATCTGGGGTGCTTTTGGTAGCTAAACAACAGGTACTGAGAAGGGATTTTCTACTGGGTTGGTGGGATAAATCAGCTCAGCAAGGCAGTGCTGGTGCAAGAGGGGACAGCTAATGAGGGCTGTGCCTCATTTGGAAAATGAACATGTGGAAACTGTGGCTTTTTGGAGAAAGTGGCCAATTTGGGATGTATACTACTGATTTCCCAACTTCAATCCAGCTTGTGGCAGTGAAAGACCACCTTGTAAATAGCACCTTGCATTCAGGACTCTCAGCTTCTCAGGCCAAATTTGGCTGGGGAGCAATTAACTACACATCCAGGTCAGCCCCATCTTCTTGCCAGAGCTGATGAGAGCTGTCTGTTGGATCTCCTTTTCTTAAACATGTCTTTCCCCACATGGAAATGCATCCCTCACTTGGAGGGAGCTGTGACACCTTTCTCTCTAGTGACAGCCACCCTGCAGGGATACTGGGTGTGAGGAGCACATTGTCCCCTGGAAACTCCCACTTTCATAGAATCATAGAACAACCAGGTTGGAAGAGACCCACCGGATCATCGAGTCCAACCATTCCTATCAAACACTAAACCATGCCCCTTAGCACCTCGTCCACCCGTGCCTTAAACACCTCCCTGGGCAGCCTGTTCCAGTGCCCAATGACCCTTTCTGTGAAGAATTTTTTCCTAATGTCCAGCCTAAACCTCCCCTGGTGGAGCTTGAGGCCATTCCCTCTTGTCCTGTCCCCTGTCACTTGGGGAAGAATTAACTGTCAGAGGTGTAGGCTGTCAAGGGAAAGGTGAATCAGGCAGGGGAGAGGTGCTTAGCATTAGGGATCTGACTTGGAGAGGGGGTGCAATTCCTTCCCACTCACAGCCAGGACCTGCCATCTCACCAAAGAAATATGGGACTTTTGGGTAGTCCAGATGTTGGGATTCTGGGGGAGTGGATGAAAGCACAGCCAGCTCATAGTGCTTCATGCAGGAGTTAAAACCCCAAGGTTGTACTCTGATGGGCAAGAGCTGAAATGTCTTGTGGCTGAGCCAGGAGTAGAAGGAAGGCTCTGGTTGCTCCCTATGCTTTGCATCTTAACCCTTTCCTGACCTGTTGTTTCACTCATATCATGGAGGACTTGGATGAGGATGGGAACAGGCACATGGTGCCATACGAGGTTATGTGGATTTGGATATGAGTGAGAGGCCACAGTAAAAGCTGCCAGGGTGGGAAGCTCTCATGAAGCTCCTTGGAGGACCTCTTTCATGCATTGGTAGATGATGCAATAATGAAGGTAGGAAATTTAAATAATAGACCACACTTAAAAATAGCACAACCGAAATATGATGAAAGAGCAAGAAAGCATGAAAAACCTGCTCCTGAGGGTGCTGGCAGTGTCTTGCATGCAGCCATTTGTGTACTGAGCATCAGATTGCAGGAATCTGGAGGGGATCTGCTGGGGGTTTCTGGAAGCAGTGTGTGTGGAAATAAGGCTAAAAAAAGTCCCCTTGTGCGTTGAGGTGATGCAAGAAGTAGTTACTATTGCAAAAGTGGAATATTCTGGTTTAAGCTAAAGTAGAATCAATTTTCTAATTTCAGTTAAGTGTCATCTAAGTAACTATATTTTTTTGCAAGTTGGCTGCTGTTTTTCAGACAACTTGTTTTTAGACAGTGTTCTTGCTTGGAACGATAACACCTTGTGTTAGGTATATGTGCTGAACAGATGTGTCTTCTTATGTAATCATTTCTGTTTGTTTATAGTCTTTCCTTATCTGAGGAATGCATGGTTGAACAGACAAGAAACTGGTACAAATTAGTGGAGATTTGGCTGCTGTGAAGTTCATCATAACATTAAACTTAGTTCTTGAAAGTAACAGAATACGCATGAGATTTCTGGGAAATGTTATACATATGCCTATAGATGGGAAATATATTCTGTAACCAGCTCTCGTCTAGTTAGGCATGATTGATGGAATTATTCCTCATGCATCCAGTGCTGCAATAAAGGATTCTTGCTTTCTAAAATGCCAAAACGAATATTAGAGAGTTTATTTGCTGGCATTTTCAATATCAGAGGCTAGCAAAGCAGCCATTTTTTCCCCACACATAAATGAAAGCAAAAATCAGCAGGGTTATAATAAAGCATGAGAGGCTTATGTGTAAGCTAAGAAGCAAGGCTTTGAATGGGTTCCTGGTGGTCTCAGGTGGTTGAAGACATAGCTATAATACAGCCATAATACAGCAAACAAATAGAAAGCAATTAGAAACAGATTTTCTATTAACTGGCTTGCTTTGTTGGCTGCTTTGATGGAGTTGACCTTTACCTCTCAGCCTGTCCTGGAGCAGGCAACAGGTTTGAGACTGCCTGGCCCTCACCCCTCTGTGTTAACCATAGGTTTCGGTCTCACATATCTTCTCTTTTCCTGCCAGAGGGGAGAGATTTGGTGTCTACAGAGCTGGTGGTGATGGCTGTGTCTTGGTTCTAGTCATGGCATGTGGGCAATGCAAACCTGTGTTTGGGAAGGCAGGAGGAATGGGCTGAGCTCTCCTTCATTCCTTTAAGAAGAAAAAAAAACCCTGGTGGGTCTGGAATGCTTTTAGGAACATTTTTCTTTCTCTCATTACAGTGGACGCTTCACCTCTAAAAATCTCTATTTATTTTGTAACACCATCAGAGTTTCATTACAGATTATACCAGCCCCTTTGCCTGGAATTGCTCCCATTTATCCCAGCGACTCTCAAGAGAAAGAAATTTTCCTGATTTGCTGAGATTTCATTTTCAAAGGACTTGAACTAAGTTGTCTTTTCCTGGGGCTCAGGAAGCTGCCTGGAACTTACCTGATCTAGTTTCAAACCCACTACTGATGTGGCTAGGATTTGAAACAGTAATTTGAACAACAGCTCTTTGCTGCTTCTCTTAGGTGTGCTCTACTTTCCACCACTAGCCATCTTGTTGGGTCATGTGTGATAAACAGATGGAGTAGTCAGGCGGTGGTTGACTTCTGCAGAGGGAGAAAGGGAATTGCTGCCAGCTCCAGATTGTAGAGCCAAATTAATTTTGTACTGGTCATGGTGAAGGTGGAAGAGCTGACTGTTACAGCTCTAGCCAGGTGGCGCCTGTCTCCATGTTGATGTTCACTACACCTGAAGCTGCATCTTTTTGGCCTGAATAAATGCAAAGTACAGATAGGGATCTGAACAGACTGGACCGCTGGGCTGAGACCAATGTCATGAGGCCAAATGCCGGGTCCTGCACTTGGGGCACAACAACCCTATGCAGTGCTACAGACTAGGAGAAGTCTGGCTAGAAAGCTGCCTGGAGGAGAGGGACCTGGGGGTGTTGATTGACTGCGACAGAACATGAGCCAGCAGTGTGCCCAGGTGGCCAAGAAGGCCAATGGCATCTTGGCTTGTATCAGGAACGGCGTGACCAGCAGGTCCAGGGAGGTTATTCTCCCTCTGTACTCGGCACTGGTGAGACCACTCCTCGAAACCTGTGTTCATTTCTGGGCCCCTCACCACAAGAAGGATGTTGTGGCTCTGGAACGAGTCCAGAGAAGAGCGACGAAGCTGTTGAGGGGGCTGGAGAACAGGCCTGATGAGGAACGGCTGAGAGAGCTGGGGTTGTTTAGCCAGGAGAAGAGGAGGCTGAAGGGAGACCTTATTGCTCTCTACAACTACCTGAAAGAAGGTTGTGGGGAGGAGGGTGCTGGCCTCTTCTCCCAAGTGACAGGGGACAGGACAAGAGGGAATGGCCTCAAGCTCCGCCAGGGGAGATTTAGGCTGGACATTAGGAAAAAAATTTTCACAGAAAGGGTCATTGGGCACTGGAACAGGCTGCCCAGGGAGGTGGTTGAGTCACCTTCCCTGGAGGTGTTTAAGGGACAGGTGGACAAGGTGCTAAGGGGCATGGTTTAGTGTTTGATAGGAATGGTTGGACTCAATAATCCAGTGAGTCTTTTCCAACCTGGTTATTCTATGATTCTAAGATTCCATGAGTTATTAGGCCAGGACCCAACAATCATTTATATCCCAATGACAAAAGAATATGCTAAGTGATGCATGGCAAATAGTTTGAATTTACAGGTGGCTCTAACAGATTATCCAGGAAGTATTGATATCCACTTACCGAGTCATAAATTGTTTTCCTCTCTGCAAACATTACAAATAGAACAGAAGCCCTTATGTAGAGAGCGACCGGTTGACGGCCCTACAATATTTACTGATGGCTCAGGAAAAACAGAAGAGCAGTCCTAACGTGAAAGAAAATGGACAGTGGGCGCATAAAGTGTAGTTTATATAGTAGAAGGATCAACACTAATAGTGGAATTATATGCAATGCTAAAGCCTTTGAATGACATCATAGTCCCTTTAATTTAGTTACAGATTCACAAAATGTAGCCAGAGTAGTGCAGCATATAGAAAGAGGATGGTTAAAACAGGTAAACAATGAGTGATTGCTTTTAAATGTTAAAGCAGTTATGGTTTCAAATCACAGCTAGAAGAGCAGAACTTTACGTGATGCATATTTGGAGTCACACATCACTTCCAGGATTTATAGCCAAAGGGAACAGAATAGCGGACAGACTGACAGCAGGGCCAGTCCAAGGCCCACTACCAAACATTATTCAACAAGCACTAATGTCACATAATCTTATCACCAGTCTGGCAAGGCACTACGTAGGCAACTTAAAATTTCATTAGAATTAGCCCAGAACATAATAACATATGCCCAGATTATCAACAAATAACACCATTACAGCCTAGAGGAGCCAACCTGAGGGGATTAAGCGCTTTACAAATTTGGCAAAAAGATACTATTCACATACCTGAATTTGGAAGATTGAGATATGTACATGTTTCAATTGACAGGTATTCAAATGCGATATGGGCAACAGCACATACAGGGGAATGTTTAAAGGAAATAGCAAACTCATACAGGTAAAAACAGACAATGGCCCAGGATATGTTTCTAATATAACAAAATCCTTTTTTCAACAATGGGGAATCACACGTGTCACGGGCATTCCTCACTCACCGACAGGGCAAGCCATAGTTGAACGACCTCATGGTACATTAAAAAATATGTCGTTAAAACAAAAAAGGGGGAGTGTGGGATACGCCCCTCAAGAGAGACTATTAAAAGCTATGTATGTTCTAAATTTTTTAAATTGTTGCCAAGACAATATTCCCCCGATAGAGCGACATTTTATCATGAAATCAAATGATAACATGAGTAAAGCTAAAGTAATGATACGTAACTTAGAAACAAGACAATAGGAAGGTCCATGGCCATTAATAACATGGGGGCGAGGGTATGCTTGTGTCTCTAGAGATCAGGGACCACAGTGGATGCCAGCAAGATGTGTGCGACCTGCATTGCAATAATTGTGGGAATTTCATGTTGAGCAACCACCATTCCATGGATCCCCGCACAGTCCCAAGAAAACATCTGGGTAACCCTAGCCAATGCAGCACAGCAAGATTCATTGTGTTTGTCAGTAGCAACTCCAACCAATCTATTCAGCACCTGTTTGGTAAGTTTGCTGATAGATGATGTTCTTTATTAGGTGTGATAAAAGTAGATTTTAGTAAATATTTTAGTTATATAAGCAAAATTGTAACTCTTATATAAAATGTTAATTCCTTACTTAGTGTGTGTTGAAATGATTTTATATGATGTAATTACATATCTGCAGATATATCCAAATCCAACATCTCCCTGCAATCACCGAGAGAATTGTATTTTATTTGAGGAGACAGAGCATAGGCAGATATTCCTTCCTATATTTCAGGAGGCCCATGTTCATTAGGCAAATTCATATGATTAACTCTGAATGTTTCTGTGATTTTAAACCACACTTTGGCTCAGCGTCATCAAACAAATGCCCCATTGGTGGCTTTATCTAGTGTTTTGACATATTTATCAGATCATTCAGAATTTATACATTAAAGTATTAACACCTTAGAAGATTTAACAGAAGAATTGCAAATATAGAATGAGTGGAATACATGTGCAGGATTTTTTGTTGGAATTGGACCTTGGATTATAAAAATGGCCATGATAGGTTTTAAGATTTTACTTGATTTTTTTTCTAGCATATTGATTTGTGTGCCTTGCTTAATTAATTTAGTGTAGAGCTTGATTGATAGAGTGTTAAGACAAATATTAGTAGTTCATGAAAACAAAAAAGGGGGAGATGTCAGAAGAGATGCTGAGCAAGAATGACCATGAATGCTGCTGAGCCTCTGGAGATAAAACTGCAGAGAGCTTTGATAACCAGCTAGCCTCCAGCCTGAGAAAATTCAACATCAGTGGCAAAACCAAGAAGGCATAGAAACAATAACAGTGGCCACGAGGAGCTGGGAAGGAGAACAGCAGCTGTGGAAATTTTTATGAAGGACTTGCAGGACTGTTGCTGACATTTTCACTAAGGTATAAATACGAGCTTGTAACAATAAACTTGGTCTCAGCTTGAAATGAAAGCAGAGTCCGTGTCTGTTTAATACGCCACATCTCACAGGGAATTTAAGCAGCATATTAGCTTTATCACTTGATGACCTATAAAATGAGTGTGCAGCCCTTAGTGATTATATGACTTAGCAGAGCTCTACAGGATGAATATTTAAACATTGTTTGCATTATCAATTCATAATGTCACAACTCTGTTTTGCAGCCTTTTAAAGGTGATGGCTTTCCTTTTCATCTTTTTACAGGATAGTAAACCAAGGAAGATGGAAATGGAAAGATAAAAATAAGATTTCTCCATATCTTGAAGGTGGAACTGGAATTTGAGGCATCTTCTCTTCCACACTGGCTCCTCTGATGATGTTTCATTGCATGAGAAACTTGATAGTCCTGAACCTAACCATGATGATGGACAGGGTAAATGGAGAAATCTTCCCTCACACGGGATGTAGCAGAGCATTGGTGCATGTTGCACAGTGGTGTTAAGATGCAGAAGAGAAAAGCAGCAAGAGTAAATCCTGCACATCATCTCTGCAGGCTGCAAGTGGTAGGAGAGCTCTTTGGCTGGTCTTCTGGACTGTGGAGCACTTCACCTACCTTCACACTCTGCAATGAGTTTTTGTGCATTTATCGTCATCTCTTCAAGAATTATCGGTAAGCTCAAGGTACCGCATCATTTGTTCATGTGTCTTGGTAGCTTAGCCAGGGTTCTTTTATAGAAATGCCAGCTTATGTGCTGTTCCCAGGTAAAGGCTGCCCACAAGCATAGCAGATGCTGAGCAAGCCCTCACCAGCATCCCATTAATTCGTCTCTCATAAACAAGAAGCATTGCTTTTCTGTGGCTGACAGAGAAATTTGTAGTTAGAGAAACTCCCTGTGTTGGCATTAGAAAGAGCACTTCAAAACACTTATGGCCAAACGTCTCCTCCATTCCGTTCCATTCCATTCCATAGGAGGTTCCTGGAGTACATGGAAGACAACTTCCTTGCACAGCTGGTGAATGAACCAACAAGGGAAGGTGCCCTCCTGGACCTGCTGTTTGTCAACAGAGAAGGCCTTGTGGGGGATGTGGCAGTAGGAGGATGCCTGGGACAAAGCGATCATGAGATGATAGGGTTTTCTGTTCTAGGTGAGGTAAAGAGAGGGATTAGCAGAACAGTCACATTAAACTTCCAGAGGGCAGACTTTGGACTGTTCAGAAGGCTGGTTGGCAAAGTCCCATGGGAGACAGTCCTTAAGGGCAAGGGAGCCCACGAGGGCTGGGAGCTCTTCAAAAAGGAAATCCTAGCAGCTCAGGAGAAAGACATCCCCATGTTCTGGAAAAGGAGCTGGCAGGGGAAACAAACAGGTTGGTTGAACAGGGAGATCTTGAGAGACATCAAAAAAAAGGGATGTCTATGAGCTTTGGAAGAAGGTACAGCCATCTTGGGTGGACTACAGGGAGGAAGTGAGATCATGCAGAAAAAAAATCAGGAGGGCTAAGGCCCAACTAGAAATCAGATTGGCAAAGTCTGTGAAAGATAACAAAAAAATCTTTCTATAAATACATTAACAATAAAAGGAGGACTAGGGAGAATATACAGTCCCTGTTGGATGCAGAAGGAACAACAGTGACAGGGGATGAGGAAAAGGCTGAGGTACTTAATGTTTTCTTTGCCTCAGTCTTTAATAGTAAGGAAAGTTGTTCCCTCTGTGTACACACCCAGGATTTAAAGGAGCAGAACGAGGCTCCCATGATCCAAGAGGAAGTGGTTAGAGCCTTGCTTGCCCAGCTAGATACCCACAAGTCTATGGGGCCAGAGGGGATCCACCCAAGGGTATTAAAGGAGCTGGTGGATGTACTTGCCAAACCCCTTTCCATCATCTTCCAGCGATCCTGGCTGACTGGGGAAGATCCACTGGACTGCAGCTGGCTGATGTTGTGCCCATCTGTAGCGATTAAGGCACGGACCCAATCTATGGGGGCAACAATTGAGATTAACTTTATTGAGAGAATGCAAACCTTATATAGTGCCTCTGTATCCAGTAACAGCCATACCACTGAATTTCCACCTGTGAGAATCCCACAGTTCAGTGACAGAGTGCAACCCCCCTGTTTTCCACAGATGTGCCCCTTATATTAGAATCATGGAATCATAGAATCACCAGGTTGGAAAAGACCCACTGGATCATCGAGTCCAACCATTCCTATCAAACACTAAACCATGCCCCTCAGCACCTCATCCACCCGTGCCTTAAACACCTCCAGGGAAGGTGACTCAACCACCTCCCTGGGCAGCCTGTTCCAGTGCCCAATGACCCTTTCTGTGAAGAATTTTTTCCTAATATCCAGCCTAAACCTCCCCTGACAGAGCTTGAGGCCATTCCCTCTTGTCCTGTCCCCTGTCCAGCAGGTCCAGGGAGGTTATCCTCCCTCTGTACTCGGCACTGGTGAGACCGCTCCTCGAATACTGTGTTCACTTCTGGGCCCCTCACCACAAGAAGGATGTTGAGGCTCCGGAACAAGTCCAGAGAAGAGCAAAAAAGCTGGTGAAGGGGCTGTTGAACAGGCCTTATGAGGAACGGCTGAGAGAGCTGGGGTTGTTTAGCCTGGAGAAGAGGAGGCTGAGGGGAGACCTCATTGCTCTCTAGAAGTACCTGAAAGGAGGTTGTAGAGAGGAGGGTGCTGGCCTCTTCTTCCAAGTGACAGGGGACAGGACAAGAGGGAATGGCCTCAAGCTCCGCCAGGGGAGGTTTAGGCTAGACGTTAGGAAAAAATTCTTTACAGAAAGGGTCATTGGGCACTGGAACAGGCTGCCCAGGGAGGTGGTTGAGTCACCTTCCCTGGAGGTGTATAAGGCACGGGTGGACAAGGTGCTCAGGGACATGGTTTAGTGTTTGATAGGAACGGTTGGACTCGATGATCCGGTGGGTCTCTTCCAACCTGGTTATTCTGTGATTCTGTGATTCTGTGATTCTGTCACCTGGGAGAAGAGGCCAGCACCCTCCTCTCCACAACCTTCTTTCAGGTAGTTGTAGAGACTAATGAGGTCTCCCCTCAGCCTCCTCTTCTCCAGGCTAAACAACCTCAGCTCCCTCAGCCACTCCGCATCAGGCCTGTTCTCCAGCCCCTTCACCAGCTTTGTTGCTCTTGTCTGGACTCGTTCCACAGCCTCAACATCCTTCTTGTGGTGAGGGGCCCAGAACTAAACTCAGGATTCAAGGAGCGGTCTCACCAGTGCCGAGTACAGAGGGAGAATAATTTCCCGGGGCCTGCTGGTCACACCGTTTCTGATACAAGCCAAGATGCCATTGGCCTTCTTGGCCACCTGGGCACACTGCTGGCTCATATTCAGTCGGCTGTCAACCAACACCCCCAGGTCTTTCTCCTCCAGGCAGCTTTCTAGCCAGACTTCTCCTAGTCTGTAGCACTGGAATGGTTGGACTCGATGATCCGGTGGGTCTCTTCCAACCTGGTTATTCTATGATTCTATGATGATTCACTGCATAGGGTTGTTGTGCCCCAAGTGCAGGACCTGGCATTTGGCCTTGTTAAACCTCATGCCATTGGTCTCAGCCCAGCGGTCCAGCCTGTTCAGATCCCTTTGCAGAGCCTCCCTACCCTCCAGCAGATCAACACTTCCACCCAGCTTAGTGTCATCCGCAAACTTGCTGAGGGTGCACTCGATGCCTTCATCCAGGTCATTGATAAAGACATTGAACAGGGCTGGACCCAGCACTGAGCCCTGGGGAACCCCACTTGTCACTGGCCTCCAGCTGGATTTAACTCCATTTCCCACCACTCTCTGGGCCCGGCCAGCCAACCAGTTTTCCACCCAGGAGAGTGTGCGCCTGTCCAGGCCAGAGGCTGACAGTTTCTGAAGCAGAACTCTGGGAGAAACTGTGTCAAAGGCTTTACTGAAGTCCAGGAAGATACATCCACAGCCTTTCCCTCATCCAGCAGCCGAGTCACTTTGTCATAGAAGACAATCAGGTTAGTCTGGCAAGACCTGCCTTTTCTGAACCCATGTTGACTGGGCCTGATCACCCAGTTCTCTTGCATGTGCTTCATGATAGCACTCAAGATCACCTGCTCCATGACTTTCCCTGGCACTGAGGTCAGACTGACAGGCCTGTAGTTCCCTGGATCCTCCCTGCGACCCTTCTTGTAGATGGGCACAACATCAGCCAGCCTCCAGTCCAGTGGGACTTCCCCAGTCTTCCAGGATTGTTGGAAGATCATGGAAAGGGGTTTGGCCAGCACATCTGCCAGCTCCTTTAATACCCTTGGGTGAATCCCATCCGGCCCCATGGACTTGTGACTGTCCAGTCAGGCTAGCAAGGCTCTGACCACCTCCTCTTGGATCATGGGAGACTCATTCTGCTCCTCTAGCTCCTGGGTTTGTACACAGAAGGAACAACTTTCCTTACTATTAAAGACTGAGGCAAAGAAGGCATTAAGTACCTCAGCCTTTTCCTCATCCCCTGTCGCTGTTGTTCCTTCTGCATCCAATAAAGACTGCATATTCTCCCTAGTCCTCCTTTTATTGTTAATGTATTTATAGAAAGGGTTTTTTTGTTATGTTCCACACACTTGGCCAATCTGAGCTCTCGGTAGGCCTTAGCCCTCCTGATTTTTTTTCTGCATGATCTCACTTCCTCCCTGTAGTCCACCCAAGATGGCTGTACCTTCTTCCAAAGCTCATAGATATTTCTTTTCTTTTTGATATCACTCAAGATCTCTCTGTTCAACCAAGCTGTTTTTTTCCCCTGCCGGCTCCTTTTCCGGAACATGGTGATAGCTTTCTCTTGAGCTGCTAGGATTTCCTTTTTGAAGAGCCCCCAGCCCTCATGGGCTCCCTTGCCCTTAAGGACTGTCTCCCATGGGACTTTGCCAACCAGCCTTCTGAACAGTCCAAAGTCTGCCCTCTGGAAGTTTAATGTGACTGTTCTGCTAATCCCTCTCTTTACCTCACCTAGAACAGAAAACCCTATCATCTCATGATCGCTTTGTCCCAGGCGTCCTCCAACCATCACATCCCCCACAAGGCCTTCTCTGTTGACAAACAGCAGGTCCAGGAGGGCACCTTCCCTTGTTGGTTCATTCACCAGCTGTGCAAGGAAGTTGTCTTCCACGCACTCCAGGAACCTCCTAGACTGCTTCCTTTCTGCTGTATTGTACTTCCAGCAGATATCAGGAAGATTGAAGTCTCCCACAAGAACAAGAGGCATTGATCTAGAGACTATCCCCAGCTGTTTATAGAAGAGCTCATCAGCTGCTTCTTCTTGGCTGGGTGGTCTGTAACAGACTCCTATCACAAAATCGACTCCCATCACAAGTCCTCCCTTACAAAGAGGGCTACCCCACCTCCTCTCCTACCCTTCCTATCCCGCCTGAAGAGTTTGTACCCCACCATAGCTGCACTTCATTTATATGAGTCATCCCACCACGTTTCAGTGATGGCAACGACATCATAGCCTCCTTGCCCTACAACAGCTTCCAACTCCTCCTTCTTATTCCCCATGCTGCGTGCATTGGTGTAAATGCACTTCAGCTGAGCTGCCGAACCTTCAGCCCTCTTAGATGGAACGGAGTTCATTCCCAATTCCCTGGTCACTGGAGTAGCTAGCGCCAGAGTGCCTGTATCTTCCTTACCATCCCCAGGTGTAATTGCCCCCACTTGCTGTGTGGTGATGTACTGGTGGTCCTCACCAGCACACCCTCTCCGAGTCACCGGTGCCCCATGTCCAGGCTCACTCCTGTCTAGCCTGGTCTCATCCCCCTCCCCCTTCACATCTAATTTAAAGCTCGGTTTATGAGCTTAGCTAGGTTTTTAGCAAGGGCTTTAGCCCCGCTACGAGACACACGTGTCCTATCCTTAGTAAGAAAGCCTGGGGGTGCGTGAGCCACCCCATGATCAAAGGACCCGAAGCCCCTCTCCTCACACCAGGCTCGGAGCCAGGCATTAATCGAATTCTTCTTCCTGACTTCCTGCTCCTCTGTATTTAGCCTTGGGATGGAGCAGAATACTATTTGAGCCCCAGAGCCCTCCATCATTTTCCCAAGGGCCCTGAAGTCTCTCTTGATGGTTTTGGGCTTTCTATTCTCTGTATCATCACTGCCAACTTGCAATGCTATCAGAGGACAGTAGTCTGTCTCTTGGACCAGGGAAGGAAGTTTTCTAGCTACCTCCTTCACTGATGCCCCTGGTAAGCAGCAGACCTCTCTGTGGAGCGGGTCCAGTCTGCAGATGGGTCCCTCCGTTCCTTTTAGGAGGGAGTCCCCTACAGCAATCACTCTCCTCTTCTTCTTTATGAAGGATGTTTTTATCTTTTTCTGAGGATGGTGCAGCCTAGGGAAAGATTCTAGGCTGAGCCTAGTGCCTAGTGCATTTCCGCCTAGTGCATTCCTTTCGTATTAACCCACGTGTCTTAATAAAGATTCCAAGGTCTCAACAAGCTATCAAGCATGAGAACATTGGCCGTTTCTTCTGTGCTTCCTGCTAATATTGCAGGTACACCAAGGCATCGGCTGTTTGCACCAGCATACACGCAGTACTGGAATCTTTATGCCCACATTTCCTCCTTCTTTTGTTTACAAAAGCGATTTTGATCAAGGCCCTTAGCTAGCTTTCTGAATTAAGAATCCTTTACAACAAGTTTTTTTGGTTTTTTGTGTTTCAATCATCATTCATCTTCAAGCTTCTTTGCCCCATCCATGAGTGCTGTACTTTGCAGATTCATGATTTTTGTAGTTTCTGTGTTCATAGAATCACAGACTCGTCGGTCGAGCCAAAGCCTCCGTCTCCCCATACATGGTTTCCTGCATGGGGTACAATTGCTGGAAAACAAATCAGCTGAGTAATTCTAGTGCCCTTTGCTATAAAGTCAGGAGGCACAGGCATCCAAGCTATTACTTGCATTGCTCTCGTAAAGTCGGTATCAGTCAATTCTGGTAAAACAAGCAATCTTTGTAACAGGTGATCATGCAATTAACAGTGCACTAAGTCCATTTTTGCATTCTCTAAGGCTAATTGTCTTTAGCAACACTTCTCTAGTGTGCAGATTTTGCCTGCCTGCTTATTTAAGGCCTCTTGTAGTTTGTCTAGAAAAGTCATGTAATAAACGCCATTTTCCAGATTTCTTTTTTATCACAAATACAGCTGTGTTCCAAGGACTATTAAATGGGACTATATGGCCTGGACCTATTTGCTCCACCGCTATATACTGGAATCTTTATGCCCACACCCATCTACAAGAAGGGTCGCAGGGAGGACCCAGGGAACTACAGGCCTGTCAGTCTGACCTCAGTGCCAGGGAAAGTCATGGAGCAGGTGATCTTGAGTGCTATCATGAAGCACATGCAAGAGAACCGGGTGATCAGGCCCAGTCAACAGGGGTTCACAAAAGGCAGGTCTTGCCAGACTAACCTGATCGCCTTCTATGACAAAGTGACTCGGCTGCTGGATGAGGGAAAGGCTGTGGATGTATCTTCCTGGACTTCAGTAAAGCCTTTGACACAGTTTCTCCCAGCATTCTCCTTGAGAAGCTGTCAGCCTCTGGCCTGGACAGGTGCACACTCTCCTGGGTGGAAAACTGGTTGGATGGCCGGGCCTAGAGAGTGGTGGGAAATGGCGTTAACTCCAGCTGGAGGCCAGTCACCAGTGGGGTTCCCCAGGGCTCAGTGCTGGGTCCAGCCCTGTTCAATGTCTTTATCAATGACCTGGATGAAGGCATTGAGTGCACCCTCAGCAAGTTTGCGGATGACACTAAGCTGGGTGGAAGTGTGGATCTGCTGGAGGGTAGGGAGGCTCTGCAAAGGGATCTGAACAGGCTGGACCGCTGGGCTGAGTCCAATGGCATGAGGTTTAACAAGGCCAAATGCCGGATCCTGCACTTGGGGCACAACAACCCTATGCAGTGCTACAGACTAGGAGAAGTCTGGCTGGAAAGCTGCCTGGAGGAGAAAGACCTGGGGGTGTTGGTTGACAGCCGACTGAACATGAGCCAGCAGTGGCCAGGTGGCCAAGAAGGCCAATGGCATCTTGGCTTGTATCAGCAATGACATGGCCCGCAGATCCATGGAGGTTATTCTCCTTCTGTACTCGGCACTGGTGAGACTGCTCCTTGAATCCTGTGTTCACTTCTGGTCCCCTCACCACAAGAAGGATGTTGAGGCTCTGGAGCGAGTCCAGAGAAGAGCAACGAAAATGGTGAAGGAGCTGGAGAACAAGTCTTATGAGGAGTGGCTGAGGGAGCTGAGGTTGTTTAGCCTGGAGAAGAGGAGGCTGAGGGGAGACCTTATTGCTCTCTACAACTACCTGAAAGGACGTTGTAGAGAGGAGGGTGCTGGCCTCTTCTCCCAAGTGACAGGGGACAGGACAAGAGGGAATGGCCTCAAGCTCCGCCAGGGGAGGTTCAGGCTTGACATCAGGAAAAAATTTTTCACAGAAAGGGTCATTGGGCACTGGAACAGGCTGCCCAGGGAGGTGGTTGATTCACCTTCCCTGGAGGTGTTTAAGGGACGGGTGGATGAGCTGCTGAGGGGCGTGGTTTAGTGATTGATAGGAATGGTTGGACTCGATGATCCTGTGGGTCTCTTCCAACCTAGTGATTCTGTGATTTGTGTCATGTCTCCTTTCTTCTCAAAACCACACTCTGTATATTCCCAAATTAAGTAAGTGATGAGAGCATCAGCATTTGTCTGTAGTTGAATTGTCCTAAACTATGCTGAAAATGTAGGGAAAAGTTATGCGTAAGGAAACATGCTTCAGAGCTCCTTGTTATAGAAAATAAATGAGGATATATGAGATCACAAAACAGGTCCTTGGAACAAGAATTTCTAATGACAATATTTTTGAGCAACTTAAGTTATAGGGAGCCACTTTGTGTGTAAAGCAAGTTTGAGAAAAGATTTCTTTTTCCATCTTCTTAATAACTTCAAGGTTTCAGAATTAACATTTTACCAAAATTGAATGAAAAGACAATATTTTGGTACCTTTTTGAGATTAGATTTTGGGAGAAAGTCAGTCTGACAACTATTTCATTGAAACAAACCCTAAATGGTGGAGCAGAGGTGTTCTACTGAAAAGTTTACATGAAAGAAATGTCTCATGATGAAATGAAAATGTTAGGAAAATAATTAAAATCTTCAGTATTTTAAAAAATTTTTCCTCTTCTTTATAAAAAAAATAATTTCTTGCAGTCAATATAAACATGAAAATCTCTTCAGTATTGCCAGAAGTGTGTTGCTTCTGGGACATTTCTTCTAATGATAAACTTATAGACTACTCTGTTTTTTAGGTAGGCGCCACAGTTCCTGCTGGTCCCCCAGGGAATCATTTCCTCTGGTGTGGGCTTCTCCAAGGTAAACCTCACCAGTTGGAGAACAAGTCTTACATGGAGCGGCTGAGAGAAATGGGATTGTTTAGACTTGAGAAGAGGAGGCTAAGGGCCTCCTTATAAAAAAAGGCTCCTTATAAATAAGGCTTATTGCTCTCTATAACTACGTGAAAGGAGGTTGTAGAGAGATGGGTGCTGGCCTCTTCTCCCAAGTGACAGGGGACAGGACGAGAGGGAATGGCCTCAAGCTGCACCAGGGGAGGTTCAGGCTGGACATCAGGAAAAAATTTTCACAGAAAGGGTCATTGGGCACTGGCAGAGGCTGCCCAGGGAGGTGGTTGAGTCACCATCCCTGGAGGTATTTAAAAGACAGATAGACGAGATGCTCAGGGACATGGTTTAGTGGCAGATAGGAATGGTTGGACTTGATTATCTAAGAGGTCTTTTCCAACCTAGTGATTCTATGATTCTAATTCTGTGCCCCAGGAGTATCCTCACTTTGTCCCAGCCACTACACTTGGACTATGATCTGCAGGGCCTGAAATTGAATTCAGGTGAAAACCCAGGTGTTCATTCACATTTGAGGTGTTCCAATGCACCCAACATGACCACAAGCTGCTTAGCAAGATGTGTCTCTTGGAGGTTATGTCTTCGATCTGCCATCCCTTTAGAGTTGTTTTAGATAGTCTTATGGCATCTGGCCCTAGGTATCTGTATTTGGGCACCTCGTTCCAACCCTCTTTATGATTTGGTCAAGAAAAGCTGTCCATCCTCTCTTGATTGGAGGATGCATTGGGACGCATTGAGAGTCCATCCAGCTGACCTCCATCATTATAGAGTGGATGAGATGTCTAAGCATCAAGGCTACCTAAAGCTCCTGCACCATGTTGCTAATGGGCCCAAATGTCACAAAACTTGAATTTGAGTCCAAAAATCACCCCACTTTTGGGTTGCAAAGGAGGTTAATAGTGGTGTATTCTGTTGGCCTCTCAGCACAACATCTCCTTCTGCCCATGGCTTGAGAAGCATCAAAGGCCAGGTATGAAGGGCAATCTTTCAATCTTTGTGGAAAATTTTGAGTGGATGGGGTGAACTATCTTTTCTTAAATAATTATGAAACTATGCAGACCTCCCTATTTTTACCAATTCCCTTTCGTCAATCACACCGAACCTTTGTCTGTGTCTGGGAATTAAGTAAGTAGATATCACAAAGGGTTTGCATGGTGCAGTGATATATCATCTATCCTGAAGTATGCATACTGAGCATATCGGTAGTAAGATTTACTCCCAGGAGCAGCCCCTAGAGATAGATCTCAGATCTTAGTTAAAGGCCACTGTCTATATTCATTGTCTTGTCACTGATTCCAGCATTGGTTTGATCTGCAGATGGTTGTATAGGGAATAGAGCTTAACAACTGGAGGAGAGTGATCTGGGGTTCTGCCACTGACTAGGTGGAGCCACCTTGGACAAGTCACTTGCTCCTAGATCACCCAAAATACATTAGTAGTTCAAACTTGTTGACATGAATGGGAGATAGTTGTTTTTCAAGGATGTGTACCTTTTGCTTGTGTCACATCAGAATCAGCGTGTACTTCCCTTTCAGCTCCTGAGGTTCAGGCCACTGGAGATGGAGGAGATGGAAAGGCTGCAGTTTCTCACATTGGAGCTGTAAGAGAAAGTGTCACTTGGTGGTATCTAGAGCAACTTTAGGATGCTGCTATCCATTGGAATAATATGCCTTGGGGCAGCTGTAGGAAAAGGGAGGTTGGTAAATATGTGCTGGGGGTCCTATTTTAGAGATTTCCTACAGGTGAGGAGGAGGGGAGATATTAGCTACTACTTCCATTTTTAATGACTATTTTCTCAAAATCCTCTCTAAGGCACAAGGTAGTCATTTTTCAATCTGAACCTCATTTGGGAGGCAGTAGAACTAGATGATCATTGTAGGTCCCTTCCAACTGAACTATTATATTATTTTTTAGATTTGACCGCACCTATAATTTTCATATCTGTTAAATTCATAGTAAGAAAAACCTCAAACATCCAGACATCTTGACTTTTACCTTCCATGGAAAAATTTCAAAGGGCTGAAAACTACTATCTGTAAATAAACAAATGGAAAATCCTCAGGCGAGTAAGGGGAAAACTGAGATAGGCGGCACTGACCCATTTCTAATTTGCTCACAATAACATATATTCTCTTTCCATATGCACCAAAGACTGAAGCTTCCTTGTCTTTTTCGATTTATTGCTGCTCCACCAAAAGTACCTATCACCTCATAAATTGCATATTTTTTTCAGCTTACTTTTGGATGTCAAACCAAACAAAAAAGATAGACTTATGAGATAAATGTGTCTTTTTAAGCAATTTTTTTTGTTAGTCTTTATAATACAACTTCACCCAAATGCTTCCTAAATCAGGCCTCTGCTTTGGCTTTGACAATTCTTCCGTGATTTCTGAGACTTATAGCAAATAATGCATCTGGCTGGTGGTGGGGGGTTGCTATGGGTGTTGGTCTGTGGAAACAAATTCCTGACTATTCTGGTTTATAAATCCTGAGCCTAATGCCATGAGAATTGCATTAGTGAGTTCACTCTCAGCATATTGGCATTTTAAGTTTTGACAGTCCTATTTAACCATCTGTATTGGTTGCAGGTTTTGGTATATACAAAGGAACCTTTTCAGGGGGGATTTGAATTGCAGTGGAGTAGAAGGAAAGCCCCAGATCACTTGAACTTGCTTTGATATTTAATTTGCAATCCTGGAATAGCATATCTTCAATTAAAGTGAAGTTACGTGTCTACTGACCTGAGTTCCTGCATGAATATGACAATGAGTAAAGAGAACACACAGTAAAACAAGCCCAAGGTATGGAGTCTACTTAAGGCATACTTTCCTTTTGGTTTTTTATAACCTTTTTTTCCCCTGTAGTGGCTTTGTCCACCTGTAATTGCAGAAGAGAGAAGGAGCCAGGAGATATTTCTTTGTAGGTGAGACAGTGGTTGTGTTATTATTGTGTATAATGTCACTTTCCATTAGACCAAAAACTTTTCATCTCTAACCCTAGGAGGTGACCTACAGCAAATACAGTGTCATATTTAGTTTTTGTAAATAGCTTTGCTCTCATGAATGTTTTATAGTGGTGTAAATATCACATTCTCTCCACTTATTTATACATGCATAGCATAGAATCAGAGAATCATAGAATAGTTTGGGTTGGAAGGGACCTTAAAGATCATCTAGTTCCAACACCCCTGTCATGGGCAGGGACACGTCCCACTAGACCAGGCTGCCCAAGGCCCCATCCAACCTGGCCTTGAACACAGAATCACAGAATCACAGAATAACCAGGTTGGAAGAGACCCACCGGATCATCGAGTACAACCGTTCCCATCAAACACTAAACCATATCCCTCAGCACCTCATCCACCCGTGCCTTAAACACCTCCAGGGAAGGTGACTCAACCACCTCCCTGGGCAGCCTGTTCCAGTGCCCAATGACCCTTTCTGTAAAGAACTTTTTCCTAACGTCTAGCCTAAACCTCCCCTGGCGGAGCTTGAGGCCATTCCCTCTTGTCCTGTCCCCTGTCACTTGGAAGAAGAGGCCAGCACCCTCCTCTCTACAACCTCCTTTCAGGTAGTTGTAGAGAGCAACTAGTTGTAGAGAGCTGAGGTCTCCCCTCAGCCTCCTCTTCTCCAGGCTAAACAACCCCAGCTCTCTCAGCCGCTCCTCATAAGGCCTGTTCTCCACCCCCTCACCAGCTTTGTTGCTCTTCTCTGGACTCGCTCCAGGGCCTCAACATCCTTCTTATGGTGAGGGCCCCCGAAATGAACACAGGATTCAAGGAGCGGTCTCACCAGTGCCGAGTACAGAGGGAGAATAACCTCCCTGGACCTGCTGGTCACGCCGTTTCTGATACAAGCCAAGATGCCATTGGCCTTCTTGGCCACCTGGGCACACTGCTGGCTCATGTTCAGTCGGCTGTCAACCAACACGCCCAGGTCCCTCTCCTCCAGGCAGCTTTCTAGACAGACTTCTCCTAGTCTGTAGCACTGCATAGGGTTGTTGTGCCCCAAGTGCAGGACCCGGCATTTGGCCTTGTTAAACCTCATGCCATTGGACTCTGCCCAACGGTCCAGCCTGTTCAGATCCCTTTGCAGAGCCTCCCGACCCTCCAGCAGATCCACACTTCCACCCAGCTTAGTGTCGTCCGCAAACTTGCTAAGGGTGCACTCGATGCCTTCATCCAGGTCATTGATGAAGACATTGAACAGGGCTGGACCCAGCACTGAGCCCTGGGGAACCCCACTTGTCACTGGCGTCCAGCTGTATTTCACGCCATTTCCCACCACTCTCTGGGCCCGGCCATCCAACCAGTTTTCCACCCAGGAGAGTGTGCGCCTGTCCAGGCCAGAGGCTGACAGTTTCTCAAGCAGAATGCTGGGAGAAACTGTGTCAAAGGCTTTGCTGAAGTCCAGGAAGACCACATCCACAGCCTTTCCCTCATCCAGCAGCCGAGTCACTTTGTCATAGAAGGCGATCAAGTTAGTTTGGCAAGACCTGCCTTTCATGAACCCCTGTTGACTGGGCCTGATCACCCGGTTCTCTTGCATGTGCTTCATGATAGCACTCAAGATCACCTGTTCCATGACTTTCCCTGGCACTGAGGTCAGACTGACAGGCCTGTAGTTTCCTGGGTCCTCCCTGCGACCCTTCTTGTAGATGGGCACAACATCAGCCAGCCTCCAGTCCAGTGGGACTTCCCCAGTCTTCCAGGACTGTTGGAAGATGATGGAAAGGGGTTTGGCCAGCACATCCGCCAGCTCCTTCAGTACCCTAGGGTGAATCCCGTCCGGCCCCATAGACTTGTAGATGTCCAGTCGGGCTAGCAAGGCTCTGACCACCTCCTCTTGGATCATGGGAGACTCATTCTGCTCCTCTAGCTCCTGGGTTTGTACACAGATGGAACGACCCTCCTTACGACTAAAGACTGAGGCAAAGAAGGCATTAAGTACCTCAGCCTTTTCCTCATCCCCTGTCACTGTTGTTCCTTCTGTGTCCAATAGGGACTGTATGGTCTCCCTAGTCCGCCTTTTATTATTTATATATTTGTAGAAAGATTTTTTGTTATCTTTCACTGACTTGGCCAATCCAATTTCTAGCTGAGCCTTAGCCCTTCTGATTTTTTCTCTACACAATCTCACTTCCCTCCTGTAGTCCACCCAAGAGGCCTGTCCCTTCTTCCAGAGCCCATAAACATTTCTCTTCTTCTTGATATCCCTCAAGATCTCTCTATTCAACCAAGCTGGCTTTCTCCCCTGCCGGCTTTTTTTCCGGACCACGGGGATGGCTTTCTCCTGAGCTGCTAGGACCTCCCTTTTGAAGAGCTCCCAGCCCTCCTGGGCTCCCTTGCCCTTGAGTACTGTCTCCCATGAGACTTCACCAACCAGCCTGCTGAAGAGATCAAAGTCTGCCCTCTGGAAATTTAATGCTACAGTCTTGCTAACCACCCTCTTCTTATTTGCCCCAGGGTAGGTTAATTTTCTGCAGTGTGTCAGGGCATCAAGTGCCAGAATATGGTGGACATGGCAGTATGCTCATATTTTTTAATTCAGAGCCCCTGGTGTTTAATAAATGATCCTATAATAAGTTAAACCTGTCTAGGGTTGCTCATTGGCACTGCAGCCAGTTATCATGCTATGGCCTCCATCCATGCTCTTGGTCTCATCATCCAAAGTAGGGCTACCCTGTCCAGACTACTTGCTTGGAGGGATCTCAAGTCATGTCTGGAAGTTAACTGAGCACTTTAATTTGCCATATAATATTTATCATTAAATTTCCAAATACAATCATATGGGTGTGCATCAAACACAGGATTTCCATTTGTGCTAGTTGATGCTTTTATTGCTTTGGAGATTCAACATGGGGAAAAATAACTGGATGAGGAAGGGTGAAATAGACAATCCAAAAATCTCATGGGTTCTCTATAGCCTTTCTTGTATACAAAGACTGGTGGCTGGATGGACATGGGATTGAAGTCACACTTGTTGATCAATGTGGTGCCTGCAGACAGTGGCTGTGGGAAGAGGGAGCTGCTGTGTCATAACCATCTCATCCTCGCTGCTGTCAGCCTGACACCACTCAGTAGTGCTAAATTAATATAAACAAGTGTGTACCACAAATACTGCTAGGGTTTGCTGATGTCCAACTAAAAAGTAGGAATAGCAGAGTTGTTGAGTATAGTTTCATAAAGTGCTTTAAACACATATTGACCTAACAGAGTCTGGTATAATGGGCTGGGGACACTTACACCAAAACCTATGTTCACTGACAATTTGCTTTAAGTGTTGGTTCTTAATGTAAGTGCTGGGGTTTGTGGTAGGTCACATAATGCAGCAGGGTTCCAGTCCCATGTTTCCAGGTCTCGAGCCAGCTGGTTCCCAAAAATAGTTCAACTGTTCTTAATACATACCTACTTTATAAGTTATAGTCTTGATTCTGCGTGTCACTCCGTGTAATCCTCTATGGTGACAGCAAGCAGCAGGTTTTGATCAAACCATAATGGATCTGTGCTTGGATTTTCCATGAGCAAAGAGGTCTCTGCAGTTACAAGACCTCAGTCAAGTTCCCTGGTTGGTCTTGCGCAACTGTGAGCATCCAGCATGTCTGGGGCTTTCTGATACATGGATAAGGGGCATGAGGTACTTGTTGACAGTGAGAGAATATTGCTGCCAAAGCTGCCAAATAACATTCCAGCAAAGGATATCTATGAGCCCCAATCTGAGATTAAGTAACTGTACCATCCATTTATCAATATAATTACAATTACAAAATAAATGAAGAAATAATAGTTATCACGGCAAAATTTATTATCACCATGCAAACTATTTTTGTAAGTTACATTCCAGAAAGAGTGGCAGATTATTGTTGTAAACTGTTATTTGGTGGAAATAGGCATTTCTGGAAGGGGATTTGGGTTTTATGATGGGCTCATGAGACTCTGGGGGTGGTACAAATTCAGGATGAAAAGCTTAACCCGCTCTGGTGATCTTCTGGTCTGCTCTCCACCAGATCCAGACAAGGTTTTCTCTGTGTTTCCAAGCCAAAGGAAGCTGTGGAACAGCTATCCTAGTAATGCCAGGAGAGGCAGATGCATGACATCATTGAGTAACATGAATCTGTGTTTGCAAAAATTATTTTAAAAAGAGGATTTTACATACATGATGAATCCCAGACCCCTCCAATGCTACTTGGCTGCTTTCTTCCCTAGATTGGAGGTTAATAGGTATATGAGGTCTGACACAAAAGAAAAAAAAAAAAAGACTGTGCCTGTAACTCTTTTTATTTAACAAATTAAGAAAGTCAACTACAATCACCTTCAAAACAGTTCCCTTCTGGCTTGTCACACAGCTGCACACAATGCTGCCAAAATCCAAAGCAGTTCTGCAGATCATTTTCTGAAAGGACCTCTGTTGATTTTGTTTTCACATCTTCTACCAACAAATAGTGGGTTCGTTTAAGCACTGACTTGACTTTTGGGAAGAGGTAGTAATTGCAGGGAGCCAGATATGGTGAATAAGGTGGGTGCTCAAGCACAGGGATGTTGTTATTGGCAAAAAAACTACTTCACAGACAAAGCATTGTTAGTTTACTGTTCACTTTTGCACATCAACATTTTCTGAATGAGGATAAGAAAATGTCTCTATTTGAACATGTGTCCTATTGTACTGAGTGAAGCAATTGAATTGATCCTTGTGTCACTGTGACATGTTAGACTATGTTCTACAACCATCTCTGTTTTTCCCCTCCCACTCTTGGTTCCCAAGCTATAGGGTTAGTCTCATTTTTTGCATCAGATCTTGTATCCGCTAGATTGCAAATCCTTAAATGATTCCATCTTCCTGCCCTTGTGATCATTGCTATTCGTTACTGTGTGTTCTTGAATCTATTTTGTGCAACCCTTGTTTAATATTTAAGAAACATAAGCATCAACATGTTGCAATATTTAAGAAGTTAACTCATTGCAGAGAGATAAAGAAAAGACACAACTCCAAATGAGGTGGAGCTTTGGCCCATTTTATTAATATGCTGCAATATACATTTAGGAATATGCACTGCACTGTAATATAGATCCTTGTTTTAGAGTGTGGTAAAATACTGGTCATCTAAGACCTTTTATCTTCAGTAGAGTCAGTGCCAAGGTGCTCAGCATCTGACTGGGGATATGATGGCGATTAGACCTGGCTCGTCAGTCCATGTGTCCCTCTGCGTGGGTCACAGCCACATATTTTGCACCACAGGTACCACATTGTTCATGGCTGTGTGTCTAATTCAGTCTGGGATGATAAACCAGCAGAAATCTGGCTTGACAGCAAACAACATGTCCTGCTTCTGCACTCACTGTGCAACAGTTTGGCTTGCATCATCCTAACCTGCATGTACAGGTCAAATCAGCTTATCTGCCAATAGGTACTTTTGTTTCACATGGCTACATAAGCTTTGCACAAGTTGAAGGAGATGCCAGAGTCAAAAGGCTGATGCTGATGCTCAGAACAGCAGAATTTTGTGCATGTTAATTCAGGATCCATGATTGTGATACTTTGCAAAGCCACTAGAAATGCTTGGACATGGCATGGGACAAGCCAATTTGATGCACCACCTGGTGTCTACAGGCTTGCCATGTCTGTGCATACAAATATTTAGTACAGGCATGGCAGATAGTAATTAGATTTTCATCACTTTTTAATGCAGTGGAGTTTGGCTGTTCATGCCTTCCATCACTAGAGTGGAAGGCCAACTCATACATTTACTCATGTTATTCCTTGGGAATTTGGAGAAAGCAATGACTGCCATTAAACAAAGAAGCAATCAAGTAGCTTGAGGACGGGTTTTAAATAGTATTTAAAAGACTTACTTAGTTTTCATTGAACTCAGAGGTAATTAGGCACTTCAGATTTAAGAAATCTGGTCCTTGGTGGCTTAAGTGAGGTCTGGATTAATGCTGGGAACTGAACTTGTATTTCCCATGACCATAGCAGGTGCTCCAACCATGGTGACCGGTCCCTACCAGTGGTGTTGGAGGTGTTGGGTGCAGCAGCCATAGCCAAAGAAGAAGATGACCCTGGAGACACCTTACCACATCTCAGGCCAGCACCCATCCTTGCATGTGAAAACGTGATTTGTGAATGGTGAGGTGGGATAAAATGTCAATTGCAATGTGTTAAAACTAAGACTAAGACAACTTTAATGACTCTGGGTGACAAGAAGATAAGATTGACTACTCAGATGCAGCCAAATTTTAAGAGTGTGTGTGTGTGTATATATATATATATATATATGAGTCGAAGACCATAGAATGATAGAATAGTTTGGGTTGGAAGGGACCTTAAAGAACATCTAGTTCCAACACCCCTGTCATGGGCAGGGGCATGTCACAATTGATCAGGCTTCCCAAGGCACCATCCAACCTGGCCTTGAACACCTCCAGGGATGGGGCATCCACAACTTCCCTGAACAACCTGCGCCAGTGCCCCACCATCCTCATCGTGAAGAAGTTCCTCCTTATGTCTATTTTAAATCTGCCCCTCTCCAGTTTATAGCCATAGCCCCTATTCCTATCACTACAGGCCTTTGTAAAAAGTCCCTCCCCCTTGTAGGCCCCCTTCAGGTGCTGGAAGGCCATGATAAGGTCTCCTTGGAGCCTTCTCTTCTCCAGGCTGAACAACGCCAACTCTCTCAGCCTGTCCTCATATGGAAGGTGCTCCAGCCCTCTGATCATTTTTATAGTCCTCCTCTGGACCTGTTCCAACAGCTCCATATCCTTCTTATGTTGAGGATTCCAGAGCTGGACACAGGACTCCAGGTGGAGTCTCACAAGAGAGGAATAGAGGGGCAGAATCACTTTGCTCGATCTGCTGGCCACACTTCTTTTGATGCAGCCCAGGACACCATTGGCCTTCTGGGCTGTGAGCGCACATTGCTGGCTCATGTTGAGCTTCTCATCAACCAGCACCCCCAAGTCCTTCTCTGCAGGGCAGCTCTCAATCACGTCATCCCCAACGTGTACTGAAAATGGGGATTTCCCCGACCCAGGTCCAGGATCTTGCACTTGGCCTTGTTGAACCTCACGAGGTTCTCACAGGCCCACTTCTCCAGCCTGTCCAGGTCCCTCTGGATGACATCCTGTCCTTCTGGTATGGCATCTGCACCACTTAGCTTGGTGTCATCTGCAAACCTGCTGATGAGCCACTCAATAAGAGTAGCTACTCAAGTGGAGCCGGACTTCAACGACTCTGGGTTACAGGAAGATGTGATTAATTTTAACTCCCTGCGTATGCAATGAAGTTCCAGGAATAGGCGTGCTTATGTCAATCATTTTGTGGAAAAACTATGAATATGTAAATGCCTCTGTATATGTAAGCTCTCTGGAATCACTGTTGGGTAGAAGCACTCTGATGCACAGAAACACACTTCACAACTCTGGACAGTTATAAAGCAGGTATGTTTATTGCCAGCTGGGGTGCAAGGGGGATTTCTCCTCCTAGCTTGCACGCTGTATTGTCTAACAAGCAGCTACTTATAGTGTAAAGGCATACATATTTATTAACGTGGGCTAGGCTATTACAATTAGTTCTCTAAAAGGGCATTACTATTACAATTATTTCCAGGAACTTATTATGGCTGTGTTTCAAACCACAGAACTGGTTAGCTTTGGATAGTTTCCTTTCTCACTGAAGCACAGCTGCACAGCTTCTGCCCAGGGCCCCAAGTGTTCTTGATAAGGTGTCCTTGTTTTGAAGAATGCCTTCAATTCTTGTTACTGAATGCCTCTGTTAACCCTTTATTCCCTGTTTAAACTCTGAGAAAAAAAATCCCAATGTTTCTCCAGCGCTGAGAATAAAGGAAACCAACTTAATAGTCACATTGACTATTGAGTTTATTTCTTTGTTTCACGTGCAATGCCAAGAGATGCTGCATGACTTCAGTGCAGGAGTGGCAAGTTGGAAATCACATCAACTTTTCAAACTCTTAACTACCTCCTCCCTTTCCTGGGCAAATCAGTGCAATCTGTTCAGCATACTGTATGGTAGTTGTAATTAGACTCCATGTCATCCGGGGATAGCTGGTGTCCTGCAGGAGCAAAAGAGATTTACAGTTAGATAGATCCATGCCTAGTGAGTTATTACCACTCATTATGGCCGCAAGATCACTTATGAGATAAAAACTCCATCTCATAAAATGCATGGATATGCCTTTAGTACCACACCTTCCTTCAACGGACAACACAAACCAAGACTGTTATAACTATTGTGGTGACATGCTGGTATAGCCTCGTTGTATATGACATTATGTAAATACTCCCCTTTGCTTGACTCAACATGCAAACCCCAGGGCAGTGGATATTTGCAGCTATTTCTCTTGCAATCATGCCCCAATATTAATTGTGTCTCTCCTGCTTCTAAGCAAGGCTTGGGGTAGGTTTGGTGCCTTGTGATATTTCCTCACACACCCACAGATGAAGAAACACTGCAGTACTTTAATGAAGCAGTGTATCATTGTAATGGGCAACAGAGAGTAATTTGCCGATCAGGTCGACTCCCTGGCCGCCCAGCGCTGCTTTTGTTTTCGTATCTGAATAAATAATCAATTGATTCACTTTTGGACTCTGGTTGTTTCAATTCAACCATAACAATTTTGGTGCCGTGACTCGGATCCAGACAGTTGGCTCGGGCTTCAACTCTGGGAGGGCGCCCCATCTTCGGATGGTCCCAGAGGAGAGTTCCAATCTAACTCAGCTGGATTTTCCGAACAGACAGAGGAAAACGAACAGAAAAAAAGAAATACTGCAGTTCCCCGTAATTTTTTTGCACAAAGAGCCAAGCGAAGACTCGGGAAAAGAGTAAACATATTGGGATACCGCTTGGTCGAGCCAGGCGAAGACTCGGGAAAAGAGTAAGTGGATACTGCCTGGTTGAACCAGGTGAAGACCCAGGATTGGGTAAGTATATTTGGATGCTGCTTGGGGATTTTGGGTACCCGGAGTGCGAGTGAGTGAGACGTCCAACGGACTTAGGAGTCCACCGGACTCAGTGAGTGTGGACCTCCAAATAGTGTGGTTCCCATTGTCTGCGAGGACGTGGGCCACGAACGGAGGGAAGTGAGAGGATTGTGTGTGAGAAGGCACTTTCGGAAGATGGACCAGAAGAAGAGTAAAGCCTCTGGTTCCATGCAGGAGAAAAGGGGAGGGAGTGGGCTCCCTGATATACCCCTAGATAGCCCATTAGGATTAATGATTAAACATTGGGATAGTTTCCCCTATCGAAGAGGGAAGTCCAAAGAGAAAATGATTCATTATTGTATGGAAGTATGGGGAGGTAAGCAGATAAGAACAGGCTTATATTGGCCAATTTATGGATCCTCTGAAGATTGGATATGTCAGCAATTAAATATATACGTTAACAGCAAACAACTCTTTAATGAAGAGGAGAGTGAATATGCCTTTTTATGGATCTTGAGTACAACTCAGACAGCAAATTTGTTCCCATTAAAAGAGAAAAGGAAATGGGGTGCTTATTAGAAGACCCACTAGGGGTCGCTGAACGTTTTGACCAATTTCTCGGTCCCAATATTTACACCTGGGACGAGATGGAGTCCATCTTAAAGATTTTGTTTACTAATGAAGAGCGGGGAATGATCAGAACCGCAGGTATGAGGCACTGGGACCAGAGACACTAACATGGTCCCGCTGGAGATATAAAATGGCCCCCCCGGCAATAGAATGTTTCTATTGCCACAACAAAGGACACCTGCAGAAAAATTGTCGTAAGAGGCTGCAGGATGAGGAAATCTTTAAAGAAGATTAGAAGGGTCAGGGGCTCTATTTGCTGGGGACTCCTAAAGTTTCAGAGCCCTTGATAAAATTGAAATTGGGTCCTCAGCATGAGGCGTTCGAGTTCCTTGTGGACTCGGGTGCCAAAAGATCAACTGTTCAGAGGTTGCCCTCTGGATGTGTCGAATCTAAAGACAAACTCCAAGTAATTGGTGCAAAGGGGGAACCTTTCAAGGTACCCCTGATAAGGAATGTAACCATAGAAACTCCCAATAAATATGGGGTGGGAACATTCCTCTTGGTCCCGGAAGCCGAATACAATCTTTTGGGATGAGATTTAATGGTAGAATTGGAAATCAGTTTAGAAGCAGACCAAGAGAAATTGAAAGTAAAATTATGTTTTTTTACAGCGGAAGATGAAGCCAAAATTAATCTGGACACTTGGTATAGTCCAGGATCGGTGGGAAGATTAAATATCAAACTGATCACAATCTCCATAAAGGATCCGGACCAACCAATTAGGATTAGACAATACCCCATTTCTAGAGATGGAAGAGAAGGGTTACAGCCAATAATTGAGAGACTTTTGGCCCAAGGGCTTTTGGAACCCTGTATGTCTCCTCATAATACTCCCATATTACCAGTAAAGAAACCGGACAGTTCCTATCGCTTAGTACAAGATTTGAGAGCTGTAAACGAGTGAACGATTACCCGGTTTCCTGTAGTGGTGAACCCCCACACTATACTAAACCAATTAAGTCCAGATTATAAATGGTATAGTGTTATAGATTTAAAGGACGCCTTTTGGGCTTGTCCCTTAGAAGAAAAATGTAGAGATTATTTTGCATTTGAATGGGAGGACCCTAAAACACATAGAAAACAACAATTACGATGGACTGTATTGCCCCCAGGGTTTACAGAATCCCCAAACTTGTATGGGCAGGCCTTGGAACAACTATTAGAATCTTATGAATTAGCTGAAGGCCTGATTTTGATCCAGTATGTGGATGACTTGTTGGTTGCCGGGAAGGCCCAAGAAGAGGTTAGAGGAGAAAGTATCAAATTGTTGAATTTTTTTTTAGGCCTTAAGGGGTTGAAAGTTTCAAAATCTAAATTACAATTCACCGAAGAAGAGGTAAAATATTTGGGACACTGGCTTACGAAGGGATACAAGAAACTAGATCCTGAAAGAATAAAAGGAATATTATCTCTAACTACATCCAGTAACAAGGGACAGATAAGACAATTATTAGGATTATTGGGGTATTGTCGACAGTGGATAGAGAACTATAGTAGCAAGGTAAAATTTTTGTATGAAAAACTGACCAAAGATGGGTTGGTAAAATGGACTCCCGAAGACGAGAGTCGTTGGGAAGCGATACAAAGAGATTTAATAGAGGCACCTGTCCTTAGTTTTTCCGATATTCGTAAACCCTTTCAACTTTTTATCACTGTAGATAATGGGACAGCGTATGGGGTTTTAACCCAAGAGTGGGCAGGGCAGAGAAAACCTGTGGGGTATTATTCAAAGATACTGGACCCTGTCAGCCGAGGGTGGCCCACCTGTTTACAAGCAATAGTGGCCACAGCATTATTAGTAGAAGAAGTCGGAAAAGTCACCCTGGGGGGTGAATTAAAGGTATATACGCCCCATAACATACGTGGAGTACTACAACAATGAGCCGTTAATTGGCTTACTGTCAGCCAACTGTTAAAATATGAAGGGATTTTGATTAATTCTCCTAAGCTAGAGATAGAGACCACCTCTATCCAGAACCCAGCTCAATTTCTCTATGGAGAACCCAGAGAAGATTTAACACGATTGCCTCCAGGTAATAAACCTACAGACTAAAATAAGGGAGGATTTGGAAGAAGAAGAATTAAATGAAGGAGAAAAATTATTTGTAGATGGCTCCTCAAGGGTGATTGAGGGACAACAGAAATCTGGGTATGCTATTATAGACGGGCATACCTTTCAAATAAAAGAATTGGGACCATTAAATAGAACTTGGTCCGCACAGGCATGCGAATTATATGCCTTGTTGAGAGCTTTAAGGCTAATAGGGAACAAGATTGGAACTATATACACAGATTCAAAATATGCTTTTGGGGTGGTACATACTTTTGGGAAAATCTGGGAAGAGAGGGGTTTGTTTAATACCCAGGGAAAAGGACTAGTTCATGAAAAACTAATTTTAGAAGTTTTAAAAGCATTAAGGGACCCCCTCAAGATAGCAGTAGCCCATGTAAAAGGACGCCAAAGGGGATTAAGCCCTACCGTCAGGGGAAATAACTTAGCAGACGCAGAAGCTAAACGGGCTGCACTATTAGTGGTACAGACACAAACTGTAGGAGAAGAACCTGAGAAGCTAAGAGTAGGTAAGACATTTACTCTCCAGGAACTAGAGAAATTGAAACTAATTGGGGCCAAAAGAAATGGTGATAAATGGCTATTACCTGACGGCCGAGAGGTCCTTCCAAAAGGACTAGCAAGAGGAATATTACATAAACTACATCTTAAAACTCACTGGGGAGTCCAAGCCTTGGTAGATCAATTTGAAACACATTATACTTGTATCGGACTATACGGTGTGGCTAAAAAGATTTTAGAAGGATGCCTAACATGTCATAAAGTAAATAAATGACAACTCAGAGACAAAATTCAAGGAGGGCGTGAATTGGCTAAAAGGCCCTTTGAAAAAGTACAAATAGATTTTACCGAACTACCAAAGGTCGGGAGATACCAGTATTTATTGGTTCTGGTGGATCACCTTACTTATATTGTGGAAGCCTTCCCCGTAATTAGGGCTACGGCAAAATCAGTGATTAAAATAAATTATTCCTAGATATGGAACTATTTCTGTTATTGACTCAGACCGAGGCCCGCATTTTATTTACAAAATAATAAAAGAAACAACCAAATTATTTGGCATGAAATGGGAATACCACACACCCTGGCATCCACAAAGTTCTGGAAAAGTAGAAAGGATGAATGGAGAAATTAAAAAGCATTTGACTAAATTAATGGTAGAGACAAAAATGAGTTGGGTTAAGTGCTTACCACTAGCCTTACTCCATATTAGAACTCAACCAAGAACTGATACTGGTATATCCCCTTTTGAGATGTTATATGGAATGCCTTATGACTTTGGAATGTTAATAGAATATCCAAAAGTTGAAGATAAAATTTTAACAGAATATATTTTGGAACTTTCAAAAAGAAGACACAAGAAGACAGCCTTATTGCATGAAATGTTGCAGTAATACCATATATGTTGAAGAAGGAATGCAGGCAGAGATCTGTAAAATATTTCCTAGGTGGGAACAGTTGATACCCGAACTTTGGGAAGTATATGAGGTGGATTGGCATAAAGTGTAAAAAGGTGTGCTGTGAGGTTTGCTTGGAAAAGGCTTCGTAGCGAAACAAATGAATTTTGAAATAATTCAATAAGAACCAGGGATCCTTTAAACAGGTCAAGGGGGAGGATTGCGTTGAGTCCACGCGGCACCATAAATACAGGAGGATTAAAGAGACAACCTAAGACTTCCCTGAAGATTACCTACTGCCATCGAGAAGATAGTATTATCCCGTTGCTCTCTGCAAAAGAGTAGACGAGGAAGACGGAGAGGTATCATATAGTGGGAACATGACTCTATTAATAACACTGGTTGTCATGCCCTGTACGGTGACAGTGGGCTTAACACAAGACCACTATCCTCACCAACCTTTTGAGTGGATCTTAGTTCGACTGGAGGATTCGGAAGTGATAAAAACGAATATCACTGCAGGCGCTCCAGAATTTATTGTTACTAATTGTGATTTATTTAAACAAATATTGGGTCAGGAATGTAATCCTAATAGATTATATAATATGGAAGCCACAAATTTAAAATGCACCTATTGGTGTCCAAGCTCAAATCCCAGGAAAAGCTATTGCAATCAACCTGGACAATATTATTGTGCCTATTGGGGCTGTGAAACAATAGCCTCCAAAACTGATTGGGGTATAGATTCTAGAGATAAATTTCTTCAAATTAAGTGGGGCCTCCCCAGTGGCAGCCGCCTAAGTATGCTTACTCTGGAGGTGTTAGTTATTCGAGTACATGCAAACATTTAATAGTAAGCATACTCGACCCAGGTAATAATGGTTGGATAATAGGGAAAGTGTGGGGCGTGAGGTTCTGGGAACCAGGAACTGACAGAGGGACTATGATCATGATTCAAAAGAATCCAATAATAAACCAGTCACAACCAGTAGGGCCAAATTGAATTATTGCAAAGGGAAAGAAAAAGAAGCAACGAGCTAACACTGCCACAAGTACGATCACACCAACTAATGGGCAGGAGAATTTCACGGCCCCAGCACCTCTAAAGGTTTCCAGTAAAATAGAAGAAAGTGAACCTTTATGGTCTGTGATGCGAGCGGCCTATCAGGCTCTGAACACCACCAATCCCACCTTTACAAATTCTTGTTGGTTATGCTATGACATAAAACCCCCTTTTTATGAAGGGATGGCCATAACATCTCCTTTTAATACCTCTATAGAGGACAATCCTCTCAAATGTAATTGGCAAGAATGAAAAGTTGGGATAACCCTCCAACAAGTTAAAGGAAGGGGTTGGTGTGTGGGAAAAATAAAACAGAATGCGCTATGTGCCAACCATACACAAAATTTTACACATGATGTCAAATGGGTTTTACCAAGTCCGGGAGCCTGGTGGGTATGTTTCATAACTGGATTGACACCGTGTTTATCTATTGTTGTCCTCAAAGGAACAGAATTCTGTGTGCAGGTTACTGTGATACCTAGAATCCTCCTACATGAAGAAGAATCCATGTATTTACACTGGAACCATTTGGGACATAAAATTAGTAAAAGAGAGCCAATAACAGCAATCACTCTGGCTACCCTACTTGGTTTGGGGGTTGCGGGGACAGCCACTGGGATAACCTCGTTGGTCCAACAACATCAAGGCCTAACTTCCCTAAGAGCTGCGGTAGATGAGGACCTAGCCCGAATACAGAAATCTATTTCTTACCTAGAGAAATCACTAACCTCATTATTGGAGGTAGTCTTACAAAATCGAAGGGGGTTGGATCTTTTGTTTTTACAACAGGGAGGATTGTGTGCTGGGTTGAGTCCAATGGCATGAGGTTTAACAAGGCCAAATGCCGGGTCCTGCACTTGGGGCACAACAACCCTATGCAGTGCTACAGACTAGGAGAAGTCTGTCTAGAAAGCTGCCTGGAGGAGAGGGACCTGGGGGTGTTGGTTGACAGCCGACTGAACATGAGCCAGCAGTGTGCCCAGGTGGCCAAGAAGGCCAATGGCATCTTGGCTTGTATCAGAAACGGTGTGACCAGCAGGTCCAGGGAGGTTATCCTCCCTCTGTACTCGGCACTGGTGAGACCGCTCCTCGAATCCTGTGTTCAGTTCTGGGCCCCTCACCACAAGAAGGATGTTGAGGCTCTGGAGAGAGTCCAGAGAAGAGCAACAAAGCTGGTGAGGGGGCTGGAGAACAGGCCTTATGAGGAGCGGCTGAGAGAGCTGGGGTTGTTTAGCCTGGAGAAGAGGAGGCTGAGGGGAGACCTCATTGCTCTCTACAACTACCTGAAAGGAGGTTGTAGAGAGGAGGGTGCTGGCCTCTTCTCCCAAGTGACAGGGGACAGGACAAGAGGGAATGGCCTCAAGCTCCGCCAGGGGAACTTTAGGCTAGACGTTAGGAAAAAATTCTTTACAGAAAGGGTCATTGGGCACTGGAACAGGCTGCCCAGGGAGGTGGTTGAGTCACCTTCCCTGGAGGTGTTTAAGGCATGGGTGGATGAGGTGCTGAGGGATATGGTTTAGTGTTTGATGGGAACGGTTGGACTCGATGATCCGGTGGGTCTCTTCCAACCTGGTGATTCTGTGATTCTGTGATTCTGGGGGACTGATGAATGGCAAATATTTGTATTTGTGTCTTGATCTATAACAATTGTCTAAGCTTGTATATCCCATAGTGATATGTGTCTGGAAGGATGTTTATCTAAAGGTGGGCCAGCTGTGAAAGGAACAGGCATCCCAGGCATCTTGCACAATAAGCTAAGGAAGCCTGAAATCCACACTACCACACCAGCAGAAAAGGACTGTTTTTCTCAAAATTTGGGCTGCACCCCCCTTACTTCTAGTCTTCATCTTTGGACCCCAGGAGGGGGTCCTCAGGACACCCAATGGACTATCTGCGCATATAAACACGGTGTGGAGATATGTTAATGACTCTTTGGAAAGGAATGAACACCTTTTTGGAGGTGGGGTGATGAAAAATGCGTAGATCTGTACTATAAAAGACGCACAGTTTTCTTGCTTGGCATGTGTGTTTTTGGAGGATTGATTCCCCCACGCATCCAGCGCTGCTAATAAAGAGTACCTGCTTAATAACGACTATCTGGTTGTTATTGAGTTAATATATTGGAATCCTTGCCCAGCCGCACCTAGCCTCCCACTTTGGTGAGGATTGCTAGAAAGCAAGGGGGTTTGGAAACTCCGTCCTTTGAATCAATACCCAAAGGGATAAAACCCAATGACAGCCTCTCAACTGTTTAGTAGATAATGCATGTGCTGTTTTGATGCTAGTAATGACTTGCGGAATAATGACTCCACTTGCGGAATAATGACTCCACAACCTATATGGTTGTAAAGTAGGTACATTTATTCAGCGCTGAGGTGACACGGAGGGAGGGGTTCTCCACCAAAACATGCCAAGGGCAAAGTGCTGCACCTGGTTGGGGCAATCCATGGTTTCAATACAGGCTGGGGGATGATGTGATTGAGAGCAGCCCTGCTGACTTGCGGAATAACTCCACAACTCAAAAGTTGTAAAGTAGGTATGCTTTTATTTGCGCACAGGCAAACGGGGAGTCTCCTCACTGAATACATGCACACCCTCTTAGGCAACTTGTCTTGACTTTATACAGCAAAGTGTTACATATTCATGATAATTTTAAAAAAGCACCTATGCTGGTGAAGGGGCTGGAGAACACGCCTTATGAAGAACGACTGAGAGAGCTGGGGTTGTTTAGCCTGGAGAAGAGGAGGCTAAGGGGAGACCTCATTGCTCTCTACAACTACCTGAAAGGAGGTTGTAGAGAGGATGGAGCTGGCCTCTTCTCCCAAGTGACAGGGGACAGGACAAGAGGGAATGGCCTCAAGCTCTGCCAGGGGAGGTTTAGGCTGGATATTAGGAAAAAATTTTTCACAGAAAGGGTCATTGGGCACTGGAACAGGCTGCCCAGGGAGGTGGTTGAGTCACCTTCCCTGGAGGTGTTTAAGGGATGGGTGGATGAGGTGCTGAGGGGGACGAGGTACTGAGGGGCGTGGTTTATTGTTTGATAGGAATGGTTGGACTCGATGATCCAGTGGGTCTCTTCCAACCTGGTTATTCTATGATTCTATATTCATAATCTTTCCCCACTCTTTATTAGAATGAGCTTTGAGAAGCTTCTCCCATACTGGCGCATGTGCAGTGCCTCCTGGTGGTCGTGGGCTGGGGTCTCAGGGATGAAGAAAGATGTCGTCTTCGTTGTGAACTTAGGAACCTCGTTCCTTGGGCATGCTCCCTGGGTCCTTGGTGTTCCTCCCCACCCCAAGGTCAGTCTCACCAATTCGAATTGCTTCAGGCAGCAAATTTTGCTCCTTATCAGGGGCTGGAGGGGTGATATCAGGAGCTTCTCTGCTAGCAGGCACAGGGTTTGTCCTTGACTATTTCAACTTAAAGCTACATGACTGTTATTGTATTCAACCTTAAATGTTAAAACTTAAATATCATCGATTGTTAGTCCCCCCATCACCTAGCCCCGTATCAGTAATGTGGAGGTTACTTCTTTCTATCTGGGAGGAACAAATCAAATATGAGAAGTGTTGGGACATGATTTTCAACCCATTGCCTTTGATTAAGTGATTTAACAAATGAGTCCAGAGGCTTGCAATAATACTAATAGGGCGTAAAGCACTTATAAACAGGATGGGCCTACTTTTGTCCAAATGCCATTATTCTGTAATAAAAAAAAGAACAGCAAATGTAATATGTCCACTACTAACCTTTTTTTGACAGGCAATTTTCTCTCCTACATGCATGCCATAAATTATGCTGCAGTTTTGAGAACAATGAGCAATTGCTTAATTTCAAGTGAAGGAGTGTTTTCTAAGCTTGAACCACTTAGCTCAGTGCAATATTTAGCTATGAAAATATGACCGTGTGAAGCAAAACATGGATGTGAATAGCAGGCTGGCTGTGCTGAAATCAAATTTGTTTTTACATCAGATTTGGGAAATGGAGCTAAAAAGCTTTCAATAAATATTGGGACAAGTTGTTTGCTGTTCAGCAATTTTAAATACAGTGGAAAATCCACCTTTTCCTAAGTTTGGTTTTAAAAGATGCTGAGGAATCTGTCCTGGTGATGTTAGCAGAATGACAAACACATAACCACACTAGGAGGTTATATGTGGTGCTTTATTTCGAGGCCCCGGGAACCAGGGGTACGCACCCAGATCTGGTTCCCAAGACCGTCACATCGCGTCCGCTTTTTATTCTCTAAAAGTTTCGCAATCTATTGTATATTCAACAGGTTACTTCATTATCTAATACATATGCATAGGTAGGTTACTTCATCGCCTTATTGCGACATCAGTCTCTATTGCGCCTGCGTAGCCCCCCTCTGGTGGTCGTCCTGATGAAGTAAGTAGTCTTCCTCAGATGAAGTAAGTAGTCTTCCTCGCATTGTCTTTATTACTTCTTGTTCTTTTGGCAAACTCGTCGGTTTTCTTGGCTGGACTCGCACTTATCTCCACTTGACCGCTCAGGTATATCTTTCTTGCCTCCTGAAACCTATTCTTCTGTCCTTCACAAGATTTATGATGGTCTTTTGGCTGTTGCAGGTGTATGTTCTATTTGGGTAGGGTAGCTAGTACGTACTTTTCCTAAGCACACCTGGATCCTATTTGTTACATGAGGTCCTTTGAGCAAGTACCTCGGGTCTGTTGCTAGGATACATTAAGAATCAACAGAATCATGAAATTTTACATTCAGTCTTAGTTCCTGATTAGTCGATGATCAGTGTTTTATCCTACTTTAAGTGTAACTTTCCTAGCATTTCCCCCCTTTGAAAATACTTCACCTTAGCAAGTATTTTCATTTTATGTAACTGTTTCTTGGTAAGTTGATGGGGGTATTGGGTACTGTGGATATTCTCGTGTCACTGCTCCAATAATTTTGTGTGTCCAGTTTTGTTTGCGAGTAATTTCTCTCCGGATACACAAATACACCAGATAGATTGTAAGGAATATAAGCAAAAGTGTGAATAACGTTTGAATGAGAGAGTGTATCCAGCCAGTAAGATGGATGCCTAATCTATTAAATAATGCCCCAACCCAATTTTGACCAATTTCTTCTTTCTCTTTTTCAGCTTCTTCTTCTATTTTTCCCAATTGCGAGATATCATATTCCACATCGGCTGTGACATTAGGTATATGCACACAGCAGTGATCAGTTCGATCTTTGAGATATCCACAGACACCATGTTCTTTTAACAAGAGCATGTCTAATGCCATTCTGTTCTGCAAAGTCATTTTCGTTGTCGCCTGTAGTTGCAAGTTTAAATCTCGAAATCTCTTCTTTGTTATTTTTGCCAATCTTTCAGTTTGTCCAATTAGTTTGTAAATCATTTCTCTATTACGATACGTCGCTATTTGGGCAAAAAGGGATTCTAATGCCCATCCCACTTTAACTCCTGTCTCAGGCTCCTGCCAAGTGTCATCTATGTCTTTAATATCATTTTCTATGTCTCTTTTAGCACGAATTTGTAAAGTTTCCAATTTACCTCTGAAGGGGGATCGCTTCCAAATTGGGCACAGGGTAGGCAACCCCAGAGTTATTTCTTTAACTGGACCCTCCATTGATAAATGTGTAGTCCAAGTTCCATCATTAGATGCCCAAACAAAATTACCCATACTGCGTACTGTCGAATATTTACAGTCTATTCCATTAACTGGTACTTGTATTACCTTTCCCCCGACCTTAAATCCCCGACAGGCACACCCTACTATTAGAGCCATTTTAACTGGAGGTATGGTGATCTCTTCAGGGTCTAGGTCACAATCTAAAATTTTAGAACAATTCCACCATGGAACGCTATCAATAGGATCTCTACTGATCCGGCCATTTACTGGTAATTTGTCACTACTTTGTTTTCCTGTCCATTTAAAACACCAAGATGTTTCTCCTCCGTATTGGAATTTTTGTAAAATACTTGTTGACCAAACTGTGTCCCAATTTTGTTCTGTATCATTTCTTTTCTGGCACACCCATTCCATTGTATTTCTTTCCCTCACTATTTCCTTTATTTCATCATATGAACACCATCCTACATCTTTAAATCGTCCGATATGTGTGAACTTATAATTTGGTAATTTTTCACAATCGCTTCGACTTCCTGCAGTTCTCCACTCCCTTCTTATACTTATTTTCTGTTTTTCCTGTATGGGTGTTATTATTTGTTTACATTCGGTTTTATTTTCTTTTACCTCTGGGAGTGGGAAAGTCAATATTCCCCAGCTTATCGGTTCTCCAGCCGTTTTTGGTAAAGGCAAGCATGCTGTAATCTTACTTGTATTTTGCATTCTAGCAAAATCCTTGATTAACCCAATCATCAAATTTTCTTCAGCATCTTTCTTTTGAACATAAATCTCCTGGGGTGCCTGGGTCAGTTCTATGGCTCATTTCACTCTGGCTTCAGTAATATTGATTTCGCTATATCCAAAGGTAGTAGCATTTTGATACTGGCATCTGTAAGTTCCCAAGTCGGATCTTTTTATCCCTTTAATAATCTGGACTAACATTCCTCCCAGTCTCAATTCTATTGAGTGTCTTTTATCACTTAGAACTGCTTTTCCTTCCTTTATCCATCCAAATTCCTCAGGCTGGGGGTCCTCTAGGAGGCAGTAAATAAGTGCCTCACTACCCAGAGGAGCCGGATAATGTGTATGCCCTGCTTTTATTCCATGGTCTTGAAGGGGATTTATTATCAGTGTTCTTTCTCCATAGTCTACATTACTTCCTGCTCCCACAAAACACCTATATTTTCCTTGGTCAGTCAAAGTTAAATTCGTCAGCTCCAGTTTTGTTTCACCTCGTATGGGATTTCGCTGATAAAACTTGTTCGATACTTTCCCTTTAAGTTTCCATGTCCCTCGTAGTTCTTGTTTGTAACCATCTAACCCCAAATCTTTGCTATCATAGATTGTTTCAGGTGCTCCACAAGTTCCAGACACCTTTTCCCAAAAAAATCTGAATTAATTTCCTTTTCATTGGGACATGACTTTGAAACCTGCAAGACAGAATGGCATTTTGTCCAATGGTATACTTGCTTGTTTCTCTCTTACATGAAATTTCTAGAGATGTGACACCTATTATAGGTATCAAGGACCAAACTATAATCAAAGTCCCGTACTTGAAGTACGACATTTTACTTGCTTTTCAGCTTCAGTCTCGTTGGTCCGACTACTTCGACTCTCCAGTCCTTGGGTGCCTTCTTCACTCGTGTGTAGTGGATCCAAGAGTCTATTCCTTTTACCTTTACCGCAGTGAAAGTTGTTAGCAGCACCAGGTACGGTCCATTCCACCGTTCTTTCAGTGGCTCTTCACTCCAATCGCGGACGTAGACCTGGTCTCCAAGTTCAATTTCGTGTACTGAATTCTCTAATGACACCGGACGGTTCCAGATCAAGGCCCTTCGTAGCTGTGTCAAAGTTCTACCAAGAGATAACATATAGTTGTACACATCTTGGTGTCCTTTAATATGCATGTTTGGGTTTGGTTGTGGCGATTCATATGGTTTCCCAAAGAGGATTTCATAAGGACTCAGCCCCATCTTACTCATAGGCTTTATCCTTATTCTTAGAAGGGCTATTGGTAATGCCTGGGGCCACTGAATTTTAGCTTCTTGGCATATTTTACTGACCTGTCTTTTTATCGTCTGATTCATCTTTTCTACTTGTCCACTAGATTGTGGTCTCCATGGGGTATGGAGACTCCAGGAAATTCCCAATGCCTTACTTACTTCTTGTACAATTGTGGCTACAAAGTGTGGTCCCCTATCAGACAATAGACCTAAGGGAACCCCAAACCTAGGGATAATTTCCCTCAACAACCATTTCACTGTTTCTTTGGCTTGATTGGTGCGACAGGGAAAGGCTTCTGGCCATCCAGAAAAAGTGTCGACCCCAACTAACAAATATTTGTACCCTTGAGCTTTAGGTAATTCTACAAAGTCTATTTGCCAATAATCTCCTGGTTCCATGCCTACTCTGATGTGTCCCATTTCTACTCTTCTCCTAACCACAGGATTATTCCTTAAGCAAAGTTCACATTTTGAATTTACAGATTTTGCCATTGTTAACATCTGTGCCGAAATTATGCTTCGTTTCAGGTAAGTCACTAATGCTTCTGCTCCCCAATGGCACTTTTGATGTTCTGCCTGTAGAATTGCCCGCATAATGACAGGAGGTACAATTATTTGTCCAGTTGTAGTTACGTACCATCCTTCAGAATTTAGGTTTGCCTTCATTAAATTGGCCAATTTCTTGTCCTCTTCCGAGTATTTCTGTTTCTGTGTCAGGTAATCTTGTAAAGGGCTTACCTTGGTAGGTATCAAGGCCATCATCGTCTGTACCTGTCGTGCTATCCGCCGAGCCGTTCGATCTGCCAATGCGTTTCCTTCGGCCACCTTAGAGTCTCCTCCTTGATGTGCCTTGCAATGCATGATCGCTACCTGCTCCGGTAATTGCACAGCAGATATCAAGTTTAAAATTTCTTTTTGGTATTTTATATTGGTTCCCTGCGAGGATAATAATCCTCGTTCTTTCCATAAAGCTCCGTGTACATGAACTACTCCAAAGGCGTATTTTGAATCTGTCCATATGTTTACTCATTTACCTTTGCTTAATTCCAATGCCTTTGTGAGGGCTATTATTTCTGCCCGTTGTGCTGAGGTCCCCACCGGCAGGGCCTGTGCTTCTATTACCATGCTCTGTGTGGTCACGGCATATCCTGCATACCGCGTCCCATTCTCCACGAAGCTACTCCCGTCTGTGAAGAGCTCTTGATCAGGCTGTTCGATTGGAGTATCTTTCAAGTCCGCTCTCGTTGCATATGTGTGTTCTATGACTTCTATGCAATCATGTTCCAAAGGACCATCTTCTGTTGCTGCACCTAAAAAGGCTGCTGGGTTTAACAGGTTAGTTGTTTTCAAACTTACATCATCCTGTTCAGTGAGTATGGCTTGGAACTTCATCATTCGGCTAGGGGAAAGCCAATGCCCCCCTTTTTGTTCTAAGACTGTTAACACCATGTGAGGTATATAAACTTCAATGTTTTTTCCTAGAGTCAATTTTCTGGCTTCTTGTATCAGAATTACAGTTGCTGCTACGGCTCTCAGGCAGGATAGCCAACCTGCACTAACGGGGTCCAACTGTTTAGAGAAGTATCCCACTGGTCGTTTCCAGCTTCCTAATTTCTGTGTTAAGACACCCAGTGCTAACCGTTGTCTTTCGTGAACAAACAACTTGAAAGTCTTTGTTAAATCCGGTAAGCCCAATGCTGGTGCCTTAGTCAAGGCCTCTTTTAGTTTCCTAAAGGCCTCCTTTTGAGGTCCCTCCCAAATGAGATTAGGCAATTTTTGTGCCTCATACAGAGGTTTTGCTATAAGTCCATAGTCCATTATCCACAGCCTACACCACCCTGCCATTCCCAGGAATGTCCTCAGTTCATGCAAGTTCCGGGGTTCTGGAATCGCACAAATTGCTCTAACACGATCCGTTCCTAACCTTCGTTGTCCCTGTGTTATCTCACATCCAAGATACAATACAGTTGTGCATGCAATTTGAGCTTTTTCTCTTGAAACCTTGTATCCATTTAGGCCCAGTTGGTTTAAAATCTCAATAGTCACTTGTATGCATAATGATTCTTGTTCTGTTGCAAGGAATACGTCATCTACATATTGTAACAAAAGATACTGTGTTCTTGGTACCTGAATTTTTCCTTGCGTAGTCCAGATCTCCAATTCTTTCGCCAGTTGGTTTCCAAAAAGAGTTGGGCTATTCTTGAATCCTTGTGGGAGCCTCGTCCACGTGAGTTGCGTTTTTCGTCCATTATATGGGTTTTCCCACTCAAAAGCAAAAAGTTTCCTACTATCTTTGTCAAGGGGAATGCAGAAGAAGGCATCTTTTAAATCAATTACTGTAAACCATTTATATTTTTCCTTCACAGATGTCAACAATGTATATGGGTTAGCTACGACTGGATGTATATCTTTCGTAATATTGTTGATGGCCCTCAGATCTTGTACTAACCTATACTCCCCATTTGGTTTCTTTACTGGAAAGATCGGAGTATTATATTCTGACTCACATTCCTCCAATATTCCAAATTTTAAAAATTTTTCAATGATTTCTACTATTCCGTATCGGGCTTCCATTTTTATGGGATACTGTTTTATTCGTACTGGCCTTGCTCCCTCTTTTAACTCCACTATTACCGGTTGAGCAGTTTTTGATTTCCCTGGTATACTTGTTTCCCAAACTGTAGGGATTACTGCCTCTTCTACCTTCTTGGGTATCTGAGGTTTGGGATTTTCCTTTACTACTGAAATCTTTTCTACGTTCGATTCTGGGACTTGCATAATCAATTCTCCATTTTCAAAGCTGATTTTTGCATTTAGTTTAGATAACAAGTCCCGTCCCAGAAGAGGAACCGGGCAGTCGGGTACATATAAGAATTCATGTGTTAATTCCTTTCCCCCAAATCGTAACTCTAAGGGTCGCATGAATGGCCGTATTTCCTCTTTCCCTGTGGCCCCCACTATTGTAGTAGTTTTGTTTCCTATTTTTCCATACAAATCATTTAAAACTGAATATGTTGCGCCAGTATCCACCAAAAATTGCACCTCTTCCCCTCCTAATTTTATTTTCACTATGGGTTCACTGCTTTCTAAATCTAGTCAGCTTTGGTTTCCATAATTTCCCAGAACCATCATTTTTGCTGCCTCTGCATTTCCAAATGAACTCCCTGTCTGTCTTATTCTTTGTGGACATTCATTTTTCCAGTGTCCTTCCTGCTTGCAGTACGCGCACTGGTTGAGCCCTAATCTGGCTGGATAATTGAGCCCAAATCCTCTTCCCCGTCCGCGCACCATTCCTCTTCCCCTACCTCGGTTCCCGAATTCATTCTGACCTCTACTTTGCATCACCGCCAATAGGTGCCGTTGCTGCCTTTGTGCACTATCTTTTTCACGATTGTTGTACACCTTCCAGGCAACTTCCAGCAATCTATCTAAGTCTCGCAACTCCGCACCCTCTAATTTTTGCAGTCTCTTTCTAATATCATCTTGCTACTGTCCTAAGAAAATCAAAGCTAACTGGGCTTTAGCCTGTTCTGTCTCCACGTCCAAATCAGTGAATTTCCTAGCCACTTCTTTCAACCGCTCTAAAAATGCAGAGGGAGACTCCGTCTTCTCCTGTTTAACACTATACAGCTTTGACCAATTAATTGTTTTGGGCATAGCATTCTGTATTCCAACAACTACCCATTCCTGGTACCTTCTCAAATTCCTCATTCCTCCCATAATATTATAATCCCACATGGGATCTTCAAGAGGAAAGTTCTGATCAACCGTCCCAGTGACAACACCCTGTCTAATATCTTCCCTGACCCGCTCACGGGCAGTTCTCAACACCATCTCCTTTTCTGTAGAATCCATCAAAGTGTCCAATAACACCTGAATATCATCCCAATCAGGATTCTGAGTCTTTAGAATCATTTTTACTACCCTTGCTACCTTGTCTGGGTTTTCTCGATAAACTCCAGCAGACTGTTTCCAAAGCATCAAATCTCCTGGCGTAAAAGGCACTTTAACATATACCGGACCCTCCGCTCCGACCCCCTGATGTAGCGGTGCTAGTAATGCCTTAGATGGCTGACGTCCAGCCTCCCTCCCCTGGATTTCTCTTTGCCGCTTTCGATGAGAGATCGGAGTACCTGGATAAACCTGTTCCTCCTCATATTCGCATTTTCTATCCCCCCCCTTTCTGTCCCTCCCCTCATTACCCGATCCCCCCTCCCTGGGGTCTGGGGCTGAGGGGGTTATCAATAAATCAAAATCATCATCTTGCTGATGTCGTGAAGCATTTTCTACTGCTAAACATTTTATGCACTTTTTCTCAGCCACACAACCATCACATTGCCCATTTGATTTTACACTGACAACCATTAGTCCGCATGCTCTTTTCCATTCATCATTCCGCCTTAAAATAAAAAACAGTTCTACATATGGTACTTCATCCCATTTTCCCTCTCGTCTACAAAACAACATTAACTGAAAAATCGTATTATAATCTAGAGTCCCATTTTCTGGCCAATGAACCTGGTCTTCTAATTCATATTGTGTCCACCGGACATTACAATATTCAATCAACTTTCCTTTTTGCATATCCTGCCCAAATCCTCCCTCCTTCCAGCGACTCAAAATACATCCTAATGGAGATGACTTAGGTATTGACATTGTGGTTGAGTTTTTTGTTGTTTTTTTTTTTGTTTGTTTGTTTGTTTTGTTAGTTTTTCTTCCTTTTTCTCTTCTTTTTTCTTTTTACCACAAACAGCTTAAAATGGATTAACTAGACAGGAAAGTATAAATTACTGAGAGCAGAACAAAACCACAAAATACCAGAAATACCAGAATTCCGGAATTACCAGACCAGACCACTGATGCCGAACCTGCAGAGCTTTCGCCACTGTCTTACGGACGGCGCCTAGGCTTCCCGTCGGAGCTCCTGAGCCCAACCAAGCGCAGCTTTCGCCGCGTCTGACAGGCAGGCTTTACCAGACCCCAAATGGTACCATTCCAGATAAAGCACCGTGTCTTACCAATATCCCTGGTCCGTCGGGAGCAGCGGAGGTCGGTCGCGGTCGATGGCTCCCCGAGAATCACTCGGTGCCGGCTGGAGCAGGATCGATGCGCGAGCCGCCTCAGCAATTCCCGCGAGGTTCCATCTGGGTCGCCAAAACTGTTAGCAGAATGACAAACACATAACCACACTAGGAGGTTATATGTGGTGCTTTATTTCGAGGCCCCGGGAACCAGGGGTACGCACCCAGATCTGGCTCCAAAGACCATCACATCGCGTCCGCTTTTTATTCTCTAAAAGTTTCGCAATCTATTGTATATTCAACAGGTTACTTCATTATCTAATACATATGCATAGGTAGGTTACTTCATCGCCTTATTGCGACATCAGTCTCTATTGCGCCTGCGTAGCCCCCCTCTGGTGGTCGTCCTGATGAAGTAAGTAGTCTTCCTCAGATGAAGTAAGTAGTCTTCCTCGCATTGTCTTTATTACTTCTTGTTCTTTTGGCAAACTCGTCGGTTTTCTTGGCTGGACCCGCACTTATCTCCACTTGACCGCTCAGGTATATCTTTCTTGCCTCCTGAAACCTATTCTTCTGTCCTTCACAAGATTTATGATGGTCTTTTGGCTGTTGCAGGTGTATGTTCTACTTGGGTAGGGTAGCTAGTACGTACTTTTCCTAAGCACACCTGGATCCTATTTGTTACATGAGGTCCTTTGAGCAAGTACCTCGGGTCTGTTGCTAGGATACATTAAGAATCAACAGAATCATGAAATTTTACATTCAGTCTTAGTTCCTGATTAGTCGATGATCAGTGTTTTATCCTACTTTAAGTGTAACTTTCCTAGCAGTGACATCCTCTGGTGTGGGCAGATGAAGCCCTGCTGTCACACTAGCCTGGCAGGATGCTTCAGTGCAGCTCTTCAGGCCCAGCTCCATGTCACTTCTAACTTTGGGCTACTTTTTATTTCTTTCAACAAGTTGCAGATTGTCCAACTGTTCTGTCTTTTATTGTAAATGGTTATGAAAAAAAAGGAAGAAGGGAAAAAAAAATTCCATGACTCTATAATGTAGTCCTTGGTGTAAATCAAATATTCTCTGTCATGTTGATAGCCTGTGTTAGTCTAATGTATTTTATATTGCTCAAAAGCATTGAAACCTTGCAGCTTTCTTCATGTAGGCCGTTATGCAAGTATCATTAAATTGTCTTGCAAAGAACATTATTGGTAATTATAGCAGGTGCTAAAATAAAATGATCAGATTGGGACCTTTAACACCAGGAGGAACCATTAGAAGTTAATAAAATAAAAGGATGAGAATAATTATGCTAGAATTAAGCAGTAATATACCAGAAGTTCTATACTTTGCTGACTATTTATCTTTACTCACAGCTTCCTGCCTCTCCTCTCATTTTTTGATGGTTTTTATATAATACTTTGGCACAGAATGTAAATGACATTATTTTTGTGTGTCACAAATGGGGCTTTAGGGTTCAGATGAGATTCATGTCTAAATGGCACAAAAACCCCATGGCAGGGGGGTTGGAACTAGATGATCATTAAGGTCCCTTCCAACCCTAATTCTTCTATGATTCTATGATACTGCTCTGCTCCCAAAATTGTAGGTTTTAAGGAGGGATAAGCAGTTTGTAGAACTGTGAAAGGGAGTTGCCCACTTGCTTAAGGAGCAAGTTGTGTCCCTAGCAGTAAAGCATGGAGGTCCAGACGCTCATGCTTGACTGTTCCCAATAAGAAAATGCTTTGAAAGATTACAAAGCATGTCCCGACCCGGCAGGGTGTGGCTTGGCAGAGAAACACTGGCAGTTACCGGTTGCTATGGCAGAAAGGATCTGGGCTGTTGCAATGCAGAACCAAAGCAAGCCGGGCAAAGGAAAAGCGTATGTTTGTGCAGTGCTTGCGGTCAGGCTCGTGGCTGCTCAAAAGGAATGACGCGAATGGCACAAATGGAGGCTGAGCTGGAGGTGGAGAGATCCTCTCTTCAGGTGAGCTGAAGGCAAAGCGAGCCTCTCTCCATGTGGAGCTGGGTCAGGACATGCTTTATAATCTTTCAAAACATTTTCTAATTGTTGTGAAGCGAGTGTGGAGTTCTGATCTGCGGTTCCATAGTCCCACGAGGGGCACGACCGGAGATGAACAAAGCGAAAGTATTCACTTGTGTTTGTGTGTGTGTCCAATTTGTCATCGGTGTAATTTGTTTGTACATGTTAAGTGCCAGCATTGTTGAAAATATTTCCCACACAGGGAGACACGAAGTTGAACTGAAATACTGTTTAGATTTTGGGTGTATTTGTTGCGGGAAAAGTACGCTGTTACATCTCACACCCTGGGTAAAGTTTTATTGTAGCAGAACTAGTCAGTCAGTATTCTTATATGAAAATAGTTGATGGGAGGAAGTACTGGGTTTGGTAGTGTTGAAAAGACTGTTCCAGGAAATAACCCTTCGGTATATTTATGTCCACATTGTAATCACTGTCATCTGGCAGTGATTGTTGAGCGTAATAATTGTTGATTTATTACTGCCTCTGAAGTAAGCTTATGGGAGAGTTTAGAACTCAGTTGTGAAGACTGTGGGAAGTGATGAGTTGTTGCTAAGTTTTAGGAACAAAACAAGAACCAGGTATAGTATAAATCAAAGTTGGTGTTGTGAAAGTGACAGGTCTGGGTTATCATGACGTGAGGGAAAGCAATTGCACAGCAACAAAGGGGTAAACTTCTCTGTGTTAGCAGGATTTAATCCTGAATAAGGTTACATGAGATGGGAGGGAAGCAAGGGAAAGAAATCCCCAGAAAGACTCCTCTTGGTTGTATTTTAGCGCACTGGAAAGAAAGAACAGGTGGACCCGGAGGGACATCTAACAAAGGAACTCAAAATATTGTAATCAATGGTGGCCTCTCTACAAACCAGATGGATGGGGAAAAATGGCCTCTGAATGGGACCCTTAGTTATAGTATCCTCCTACATCTGATGCTGTTTTTAAGAAGGGAAGGAAAATGGGATGAGGCAACATATGCGGATATGTTTTTCACCCTCCAAAATCACCAGGAATATCAGAAGGACTGTGGACTGATACCACCACAAGGTCCTATGGTATTAACGTTGGAGAAGGAAAATAAGAAAGGGGGATAAGGATATTGTTCAGCATGTAGTATAGGGCAAAGGTGCGTGAAGTTGGGAAAAAGAACAGATCCTGAAACGGACAATCTTCCAGAACATTATCAGCCACCAGTAGAAGGCTCGCAAAGGGAAGATGAGGATTCAGATGAGTCTGGGACATCTCCTGATAGACCCGTTTCTTCCTGTACCAGAAAGGGAAAGGAACAGGTGGTAGTACAGGCTCCCTTGAGGGAGGCAGTAGGACCAGATGGAGGTTCAGTTTTAATAAAAGTCCCATTTTCTTAATTTGATCTTGAAACATGGAAACATGTGATGAAGAATTATCAGGATGACCCAGTAGGGTTAACTAAGCATTTCCAGTTCCTAATAAAACAACATAATCCAGATTGGAATGATATCCAATTATAATTGGAGCACATGACAGAAATGGAGAAACAATTCATACTCAAAACTGCTCAAAATTTGGCCAGTGACCAAATTAAAGATGAAGGACAAGTAAGAGATCACTTCCTGTTACAGGACCCACACTGGGATCCTAATAGAGAAGCCCACAGTGCCTTGCTTACCGCATACAGGGACTGGATTGTGAAAGGGATGGAAAGGGCCATTCCAAAATCAATCCATTGGTCAGCCTTATATGCAGTCAGACAAGACCCAAAGGAGACCCCATCAGAGTTTTTAGATAAGTTACAGAACACCATGAGGAGACATACTCCTCTGGATCTGGGGTCAGAAGTAGGACTACAACAACTGGTTTCCTTATTTTTGAGACAATCAGCATCTGATATTCAAAGAAAGCTGCAAAGGCTAAGACCAGCAGAAAACAGGGATTTAGAAAAATTATTGGATGAAGCTTGGAGGATATATAGTAACTGGAAGGGAGAAGAAAGGAAAAAAAGATAAGAGGATGTTGGTAGCAGCCTTACAAGAAGCCCAGGTAATACGTAGCTCGGGGCCCAAGAAACCCTTGGGCAGGAATCAGTGTGCAAGGTGTAAACAACAGGAACATTGGACAAATGAATGTCCAGAAAGGTGGAAGAGAAAAGCGAACAGGATACAGGCCCCTGTCCAAGAAGATTGACAGGGACCTGGGGAATCTACCCTAGCGGATCCACTGTTTATATTAAAGCTAGGGAAACAACCAAAACTAGAATTTTTAGTAGATACAGGGGTGATGTTTTCAGTTTTAAATCAAGCCCTAACACCTGTAGATGATGATTTTGTGACAGTAAGGGGAGCTACTGGCCAGAGCAAAAAGACATATTTTTTTGAAACCCCTCAATTTTTAATTAGGTAAACAATTGGGTGTGCATTTATATATGCCAAAACCCTTATTGGGGTGGGACCTGTTGGAACAATTGGAAGCGGAAATAAAATTTGAAAAAGGAAAAGTAGAATTTAAGGTAAAGGATCAACAATTAATTTAATTTTTAAGTTTGTCCCTCGTTAACACTCCTGTTAAAATGGAGATACCTGAAGAAGTCCAAAACCAGGTATATCTGGGCGTTTGGGCATCAGAAATACCGGGCTAGACGGAGACCAGGCTAGGCGGGAGTGAGCCTGGAAGTGAGACACCAGTGACTCAGAGATGGTGTGCTGGTGAGGACATCGAGCAAGTGGGGGCGATTACACCTGGTGATGGTAAGGAAGAAACTGGCACTCTGGCTTTAGCTATTCCAATGACCAGGCAATTGGGAATAAACTCTATTCCCTTTATGAGGGCTGAAGGTTCGCCAGCCCAGCTGAAGTGCATTTACACCAATGCACGCAGCATGGGTAATAAGAAGGAGGAGCTGGAAGCTGTCATAGGGCAAGGAGGCTATGATGTCATTGCCATCACAGAAACGTGGTGGGATGACTCATATAACTGGAGTGCAGCTATGGTGGGATATAAACTCTTCAGACGGTGTCACGGTCCACTCATAAGCGGACATGTGATGGTTCATTTCATTTATGATTTCAGAGTGCAACAGGAAAAAGGCAATAATTCAACAAGTCAAGGGAGTTAAATTTCAATATAAACTGGTGCTTTATTAATTGTACTCATAAAGTGACTTGCAATAGAAAGAGACAGAAAACAAGGAAAGAGATGGGGAGAAGAGGGAAGGAAATGGGGTTTATAGCTATCACCACGGGTCCACAGATGTCCAGCATCTCTGGGAGTCCCGGTCCAGAAGGCGTTCCATTGTTTCGGTCTTTGATGGAGGTGATCCCATGGGGGGGGGGGAGTGTCTTCTTCTGTCTTGGTCTTCTGTTGCCCCCTAATTCAGCTGCTCCAGAGCTGTCTTTTATGCTAGTCAACATGACGGAAGAAAACGGGACCACACATAACGATCAATGTGATCCAAGTGAAGCCGTTTTATTTAGGGTTCGTTCTCCTTTTATAAAACTGTTTAACTTTAGCCCACCTTCAACAGTTACCTTCCTAATTTGCATAACACAACAGAGTCGTTGTAACCTTTTATAACCTTGAGGACCCTGGCTATGGCTTCCCAGCTCCTCCCAGCCACAGTGCTTGGGCTGCTCATTGTATGTTGCTACCCAACAGTCAACACACCTGTGACCCACCTTTGCCTGTGGAGATGTGCCAATCTCCACCTAGCAGGCCACACATGCCAAGAGAGGAGTGTCTGCCAGTCTCCTCCCCTTGCGCATGCACTCCTTCTGGCGGTGGTGGTTGACCTGGGGTCTCCCGATGAAGGCCAGTAGTCATCATCAGCTTGCATGCATGCTCTGTTGGGTATGGGTCTGTGGTAAATCCCGTCATTAACCTTCCTGTCTTTTCCTCCTTGCTTCATGGATCTTTCACAATGGTAGGGAGCAGGGAGGCTTGAAGGCAGGTACAAAATATTTTTGAGATAAGGAGGCAGGTACAGGTAGTTAGGTACAAAGCATTCATTCCGTACCAGCTCTGGCCGTTTTCCTAAGGCCTGCATTTGTGATTTATAGAATCAAGTTCTGAGGCTAAAAATGAGAAAATGTCGAGGTAGAAATCAATCCTTTGACTGACTCTTACACCACCCGGTGGCTCAACATTTGTCTTCAGGATCAGTTGTCTTCGGGACATGTTGTCTTCAGGACCACATGGCAGTAGCACTCAGAGAGAAGAAAAGAGAGAGAGAAGGGGGGGGGGAGCGCGAAAAGGGAGGAAAGATTTTTACATTACTTTTTGCCTCGCAACCTGCTCTACATTGATAGATTTTGGAATGTCTATGTTGGATATGACACTCAAGGACTTTTGTGTGTTGAATGTGGATGACAAAAGTCTTATTTGCTTTATCATTCACCAATTAAGAATATACAATATCATGGACAGAGTGATACTGATTAGGGAAAGAATCAGGAGAACGACAATAGGGTAACACAGCTTGTTCAGGACGCCCGTAGCAGTAGGCGACCACCTGAAAAGTGTATCCCACCAATTATGTTCTCCATCCCTTGTCACTCTTTTCACGATTTGCTGTAATTTGTCTACACTGTGGTGAATTGTTATCAGAGTTTTTTGTCCGTTTTTCTTAATCTCCTCTAATATTTGAATATAATCTCGATGCTGTAATAATTCCTTTGTTTGAGTTACATTCATTCCAGTAGGTACGGGCATTAACTCATGTATCAATGTGAGGTTAGATTTTAGAATTTGGTGGGAAGTGACTGGAGCTGAGTAAGAGAAGTCACATCCTGTGATTTCAGTAAAATTGCAAACACAAAAATTTGTGTGATTATTGGTAAAAACTATTACATTCTCTACTGTTATATTATTACAAGCAGTTCTCAAGCATATACAACCTTTGCCAATGTAAATTATTACAGTTTTAGGGTCAACTTCAGGACGATCTTCAAAATGGCAAACCTTTTGATCAGTGTCTAGGCAAAAATCTTGTGTTCTGATGGTGTTACTTTCACAAATAAATCCTAGTTGTTCCCATACAATGCACGGTTCCAAGTCTACTGTTTGCCATTTATCATTCACCTTTTGGGCCCATGCTCTATGCTCGAAAGGATAGAGTATAGTCCCATTGTGATTCAAGCCTAATGCGAAAACAGGATAAATCAAAGATACTGAAGCATTGTAAATGGTTAACACGTAAGCTGTGACAACATTCTTAATAGGATCACAGGTAAAATTTACCAACTTCCACCAAGACTGGAGGTTCTTTTCAAAATCATTAGTATTATCCCAAATTATTTTTCGAATTTCTGTAGGAAAAATACCTTCTTCACCTTCTCTAATGATTGATGCGGCCACTGATTGCATCCACAATTGAGCCTGGATGCAACTGAGAGCCAGAGAGACATTACTTTAGGCTACACCGAATGTGTATAGAATTAGTTCATGATCTTTTACATACACCTTTTCCCATTTTGGTAATACGTTGGACAGCAGCCACTGATGTGTTCCCAAAGCCAAAAGGGAAGATTGTAAAGGCTGTTGTATTTTTGCCAAATCAAAATTTGTAGCAGCCAATTTGTTTAATAATACCTCTGAATCAATGCTGTTCAGAACCCCCAATCCAGTTCCCAAAATACCAGTCAGGTCTCTCAATATTCGTCTTCAAGAAGATCTACATTGCCAGGTGGTCCATCCCTCATAAGAGGTGCGTAAGAAGGGAGAACAGTCAGGTTGAATTTCTGAAACATTATTTTGCATCAACAATCATCATCTCCCTTTTGAGAGACCATTCTGGTTTAAATAACATTTGTTATTGGCCGGTGTTTCCAATTGCAAATGGTCCAACCTCATAAATCATTGGTCGAAGTGTTGATTTGGGAGGAACTGTAGGTGTTAAAACTTCTATCATTAATTCCCCCCAATGTCTGGTGTTATTTTTTCCACACATGACCTTATGAGAAAATTTTACTGCGGTAAAATTTAACCAACAGTCCAAATTTTGGGTTCAGCATGATTGAATAAGATCATGTGGTCCAATACCATAGCTGTTTGCTGGCTCAATGAGGGTTTCAGCCGTTAATTGGCATCTTACATAAATGTCATCACCTTGAGTAACAACAAAAGGAAAAACTGTTTCCTCATCATTTAAAATGAGGGAAGTGTCTCTGCCTTGGCGTGTGAGTTTTGCAACAAGTTTTGGTTTAGTTACAACATTCATTCTGAATTTGTGAATTAAACCTAATAATTTTGGTTGAGTTTTTGTGTCAGCTCTCCAATCGCACACCACAGAGACAGAATTGACCATAGTAAAATTGAGCCACCTTGTTCTTTTTTACAAGATTTGGTAACTTCTACATTAAAGTCACACGGGTTCAAGGAAGTATTGTTGCCAGTAAATTTCTGGCGGCAACACAAAGTAAAAATATCTTGCCTAATACATCTCCAGTCCTTAATAGGACATCTTTCTTTTGAAATGCCAGGGTGAATTTTGGATGCCATATTGAAATCTAAAAAATTGCTAACTCTGGGCATAAAGATTCCAGTATTGCGTGTATGCTGGGGCAAATGGCCGATGCCTTGGTGTACCTGCGATATTAGCAGCAATCAGGGAGCAAATGGCCGATGTTCTCATGCTTGCCAGCTTGTTGCAACCTTGGAATCTTTATTAAGACCCATTGGTTAATAGGAAAGGAATGCACTAGGTGGAAAACATGGAGATAAGGGGCACATCTGCAGGAAACAGAGGGGTTGCACACTGTTGCTGTACTGTGGGATTCCCACGGGTGGAAATTCTCTGGAATAGCTGTTACTGGATACAGAGGCACTATATAAGGTTTGCATTCTCTAAATAAAGTTGATCTCAATTGTCGCCCCCATCGACAAGGTCCGTGCCTCAATCGCTACAGCTAACAACTGTAATGAAAGAGGCCTTTTCTGGTTCCACTTTTCTGCACCCCACCTGAATCTTTTCATAAGAGGTGTAATGCTGAAAAGTATGAACAACCCAGTCAAAATTTTATAAGCCATTTTCAGATTTAAGCCTTCAATTTTTATTTATGTTTCTTCTATAAAAATTTTCAATGTTCCATGGGGTTCTCCTGCAAAAATAAAAAAACTTGCACTTTTCAGGCAAAAGGAGTTAAAATGATGGTATTATCCAGCGGGTAAACCATCCATTAAATCCTCAGGAATTCCTTTTTTAAGCCCTAAACACCACCAATTAAGTCCAACCAAAATGGGTTTGGATTGTGACTGTTCTTCAGCAACATCTGCAGTTTTACTGAGATGGGGGAGTGCATTTTTAACTCTTACTTGTGCTACCTCCCCCCATGTCCAGACTTTAGATCTAGGATAAGGTCTGTTACCTAGCGCAGCTGGTGTTGAAAAGTCGGAGGAATTAGTGTAAGAGTCTGTGCTGGTACTGCCTGCATTTCTGCTATTATCACCTCTGTGCATAAAAGCCTCCAACCTCTCCACAGGACCCACAGACGCTATGGTTCTCTGGAGACCTATCCCTGTGGGTTTAAGTGATTCGGGGAGTCCCCTTATCAGGGGAGTCATAATTTCTGGGTTAATGGGCAACGTCATTGGTGATTCGTATCCAGGAATTTATTTTCTCTCGTGTATCCTTTACAGGCAAGCAGCTTTGTGCATGCTTTCTAGCAATTGGTCTGCTGTGCCTGTTATTGCCAATGGATCGCCCCTATCCAGAGGGTGTAACCCTGCAGCCCAATAAGCAGCACGCTGAGTTAAGGACCATGGGGCCCGACGATCACCTGTTGTTAAGAAAACTCCGTGGCCCCAGTAACCCTCAGCCTACTTTTCGCTCAACTGAATTTGATCACCCCCAGTTAAAGATACACGCCACACATATTCTGTATCAGATTCTTTGATAAGACATCCATATTCCTTTTTTAACTTTGCCAATTCAGTGGCAGAATAGGGCGTTTCCTTGATGCATATATGGGAGTCTGTATCTTCGTCATTAAGATAAGAATATTCAGTTTTGATTAAGGGTCTTAAATGAGGGGGATTTTTATGAAGTTTTCTTATTTCTTCCAATTCCTTCTGTGGATACATTGGGTTAATTTGACGGATAACTTTTTCCTCAGATCCTGATGAAACTATATCCTGTGAACTAGTGTTCTGTGAATTAGTGGCACTGATAATACAAATTACTTCAAGAATAACTCTTAATGAATGGTTTTCTTTTTCCTTTAATTCTTTTTCCTTTTTCTCTAATTCTTTTTCCTTTTTCTCCAAGTCTTTTTCCTTTTTCTTCAATTCCTTTTCCTGGTTAAAAATTGTCCTTTGGTGACTGTGCACTAGGTTTTCTAAGGATTCTCTGATTTTTTTTTTATCGCTACACTCCCTATGATGGTCGTTAATGGCTGCGACCAAGCTGGCACCCAAAACAGCGCAGACCATCACCCTATTTTTTCGTGGAAGAAAGAATTTAACCTTAGCCTCATTCTGCAATAAAGAAATACAGCCCATTATACTCTGCAAATCTTTCCAATTCTCTCAAGCCCAACAGGAGAGGGTCGAGCACCATATTTAGCCAAAAATGCGAAAAATGTATCTCTATCCTCTTGTTTTCCTGTCATCTTTCCCCCATCCAGGGGCTCAAAACCAAAACAATCTCAAAAACGATATCAACAACAACAGTAAAAAACAACTCAAATTCACTTGAGAAAGCCAGTCACCAACACAGTGTTTCTCTTTATCTTTCTCAAGGTTTACAAAATCAAAATTTAACTACCCTTTTTCACTCTAAAATCCTGTCCGTGATGCCAATTTATGTCAGACGGGACAGGAAGAGTAGGAGAGGAGGCGGGGTAGCCCTCTGTGTAAGAGAGTGCTTTGATACCCTCGAGCTCGATTATGGTGATGAAAAGATCAATTGCCTGTGGGTTAAAATCGGAGGAGCCCAAAAGAAGGCAGATGTTGTGATGGGAGTCTGTTACAGACCACCCAGCCAAGAAGAAGCAGCTGATGAGCTCTTCTATAAACAGCTGGGGATAGTCTCTAGATCAATGCCTCTTCTCCTCATGGGAGACTTCAATCTTCCTGATATTTGCTGGAAGTACAATACAGCAGAAAGGAAGCAGTCTAGGAGGTTCCTGGAGTGCGTGGAAGACAACTTCCTTGCACAACTGGTGAGGGAACCAACAAGGGAGGGTGCCCTCCTGGACCTGCTGTTTGTGAACAGAGAAGGCCTTGTGGGGGATGTGGCAGTAGGAGGATGCCTAGGACAAAGCGATCACGAGATGATAGGGTCTTCAGTTCTAGGTGAGGTGAAGAGGGTGGCTAGCAGGACAGTCGCATTAAACTTCCAGAGGGCAGACTTTGGACTGTTCAGAAGGCTGGTTGGCAAAGTCTCATGGGAGACAGTCCTTAAGGGCAAGGGAGCCCATGAGGGATGGGAGCTCTTCAAAAAGGAAATCCTAGCAGCTCAGGAGAAAGCCATCCCCATGTTCAGGAAGAAGAGCCGGCGGGGGAAAAAAAACTGCTTGGTTGAACAGAAAGATCTTGAGAGATATCAAAAAGAAGAGAAATGTCTATGAGCTTTGGAAGAAGGGAGAGGCGTCTTGTGTGGACTACAGGAGGGAAGTGAGATCATGCAGGGAAAAAATCAGGAGGGCTAAGGCCCAACTAGAAATCAGATTGGTGAAGTCTGTGAAAGATAATAAAAAAATCTTTCTATAAAACGTTAACAATAAAAGGAGGACTAGGGAGAATATACAGTCCCTATTGTATGCAGAAGGAACAACAGTGACAGGGGATGAGGAAAAGGCTGAGGTACTTAATGCCTTCTTTGCCTCAGTCTTTAATAGTAAGGAAAGTTGTTCCGTCTGTGTACAAACCCAGGAGTTAGAGGAGCAAAATGAGGCTCCCATGATCCAAGAGGAGGCGGTTAGAGACTTGCTTGCCCAGCTAGACACCCAGAAGTGTATGGGGCTGGATGGGATCCACCTAAGAGTATAGAAGGAGCTGGTGGGTGTGCTTGCCAAACCCCTTTCCATCATCTTCATAGAGTCATAGAATCATAGAATAACCAGGTTGGAAGAGACCCACCGGATCATCAAGTCCAACCATTCCCACCAATCTCTAAATCACACCCCTCAGTACCTCATCCACCCACACCTTAAACACCTCCAGGGAAGGCGAGTCAACGACCTCCCTGGGCAGACCATTCCATTGCCTAATGACCCTTTCAGTGAAGAATTTTTTCCTTATGTGAAGCCTGAACCTCCCCTGGCAGAGCTTGAGGCCATTCCCTCTTGTTCTGTCCCCTGTCACTTGGGAGAAGAGGCCAGCGCCCTCCTCTCCACAACCTCCCTTCAGGTAGTTGTAGAGAGCAATAAGGTCTCCCCTCAGCCTCCTCTTCTCCAGGCTAAACAACCCCAGCTCTCTCAGCCGCTCCTCATAAGGCCTGTTCTCCAGCCCCTTCACCAGCTTCGTTACTCTTCTCTGGACTCGCTCCAGAGCCTCAACATCCTTCTTGTGGTGAGGGGTCCAGAAATGAACACAGGATTCAAGGAGCGGTCTCACCAGTGCCGAGTACAGAGGGAGAATAACCTCCCTGGACCTGCTGGTCACACCGTTTCTGAAACAAGCCAAGATGCCATTGGCCTTCTTGGCCACCTGGGCACACTGCTTCTATGATTCTATGAATGTGAAAGTGCTGTTGAAAAACAAAGAATCATAGAATCATAGAATCATAGAATAACCAGGTTGGAAGAGACCCACCGGATCATCGAGTCCAACCATTCCTATCAAACACTAAACCATGCCCCTTAGTGCCTCATCCACCCATGCCTTAAACACCTCCAGGGAAGCTGAATCAACCACCTCCCTGGGTAGCCTGTTCCAGTGCCCAATGACCCTTTCTGTGGAGTCCGTATAAGGCATTAACATGGGGATGAGGCTATGCTTATGTTTTAACTGATACAGGACCAGTTTGGGCACCAGTGAGGTGGATCAAGCCCGTGTTGCTGCGTGACGAATGTGAAGCCCCAACCATGAAGGCATCCAACAAGAACGATGAGGATGTTAACATTATGGATGCTCTTAATCCTATGGGTGGTAGTTGAAGGTGGTCCCTGGGCAATCGATATTCGAAAGAATGTGTGGATAACTTTTGCAAATATGACAGGTCAAGACTTATTTTGTCTCTCTTTAGCCTCCCCAGGAGATCCGTTTAGAACACATATGATAGGATTACCAGTAACACAAAGAGACTATTTGAGTTTTAAGCCTTTTGTGAACCATAACTCGACCCTCACAGTACGTAACACCACAGATGTCAAAAACTTGATACTAAGTTTAAAATACCCTGGCTTGGAGCCTCAAGAGTTAGGACTGTTAGGATCACTGAAAAATGGGAGCTGCGTATTTTGGTATGGACAGGAAGCCCCAGGAAGTTGGGTAGGATCTTCTAGCTACCAATTTGTTTATCCCAAAAGCAGGTGGTATAATGTATCATGGTGATGTGAAGGAGGAAAAGAAACCATAGAAATTAATGCAACTTATAGTCCGAAGAAATTACCACCTGGCATTTCCCTGATATATGGCGATCGAGCCTGGTCAGGAATTCCTTCCAGGCCTAGGGGTGGACCCTGTATTCTAGGGTGGGTAACCATGTTTATGCCAAGTATGCAACAACTACTGCAGCAGCACAAAAGAAACAAAAGTCGAGCTAGACGTAGTGTCACTTATGATGAAAATTGTAATAGTCAGGTACAGAATTGGGATCATACTTCCCAAATTTAAGCTGCCATTTTTGTACCACAAGTAGGAGTAGCCAAAGCACTGAGCACATTAGATAGATTAAGTTGTTGGCTTGTAAAACAGGTGAATTTAACTTCAAGAGTATTGACAGCACTTACAGTAGATGTAGATTCTGTAAGACATGCCACGCTTCAGAAGTGAGCAGCAATAGATTTTTTATTATTAGCACAAGGCTACGGATGTGAAGAGTTACAGGGAATGTGTTGTATGAATTTGTCAGACTAGTCTGAATCCATATATAAAACCATAAAGAAACTACAAGGTATGACAAAGCAATTGAGGCATGAACAAGGATTTTTAGATAATTGGCTAGCAGAATTTGGAATAACAGGATGGCTATGAGAACTGTTGATTGAAGGAGGAATGTTATTTTTAATGGTGTTAATTGTTTTAACAATTATCCCCTGTGTGTTACAGTGTGCACAACGCCAAGTCAATCATATGTTCCACCTGAATGCTTTAGTAGAAAAACTAAAAGGTTGAATTGTGGAGACGTTATAGGGAAGAAGGACTTGATGCTGTGGGCCTTGTTGACATCGAGCAACTCCGACAAGACCTTGAAACAGAAAGTTGAGAGAAAAACAAGAGTTAGTTCGGTGGGAACAAGTAGCAACTGAGAGAAAAACAAAAGAAGAAAAATATCAACATGGTTAATTTTAGTGTATCTTGTTTTTTTAGCATGCGCAGATGTTTAGCCCATAATATCATAGAATCATAGAATCGCCAGGTTGGAAGAGACCCACTGGGTCATCGAGTCCAAGACCATGGTCTTCAGTGTGTTTTGGCTAGTCTCTAGCCCTTCTCTGCACCCTGCCTTCTCGCCCTGCCCGCTCAAACTGCCCCACACCTCTTTGCCACACTCTTCTTCGCGGTGCTCCCAAGGGAGCATTTAAATCTCCCGCGGTAGGCTTGGGACCGCCCCCTCCCATCAGGCACCGCGGGACCAGCATTTGCCGGCTGTCAGGAGCCCAGCGCCGCCCGCCCCGCTCCCGCCTGAGTTTTTCTGGGATTTTCCCAGCTCAGGGAAGCCCCCGCCGCCTCAAAATGTCCACCCCACCACAGAACTCACCGTCCTGCTGCCAGGTGCCACCAAAGAAGCGGCATATGTTAGTAATAGCCTCGTGGACAGCCTATTATGTAACCCAAAAGGGTGTATAAAGAAACAGCTAACTCAATAAAGGGTCTTTGATCCATCAGATTGATTTCTGTGTCTCAATCCCCTTGTCACCATGGAGCAGTTTGGAAGGAAAGAGGACTCATATCTACTCAAGGGAAAAATATAAAACACGCTGAAAAAATCCTTAAGCTGTTTGAAGCAGTCCAATTACCAGAGAAGGTGACTATTATGCACTGTAAGGCCCACCAGAAGGCAACAACCAACCTGGAACTGGGAAACTCAATGGCACATCAAGAAACTAAAAGGGTGGCAGAAATTGATCAAGTAGAAGTGCAATCCTTAGTTCCCGACGGTAAAATACAAATTGATCAAGATAATTGTGAACCTAGATATTCAAAAGAGGATCAGAAATTAATTGCAGATTTAGGAGGTAAGACAGAAAAGGGTAAACGGTCAAAAACTCCACAAGGGAAAATATTAATACCATCTGCCCTATTGTGGGCTATAGTAATGGCAGAGCACAGGAAAACTCACTGAGGAGCTGAAGCACTGTACAAGTACTTAAGTCAGAACATCATAGCCTGGAATTTATATACTACTGTTATACAAATTACCCAACAGTGTGAAATCTGCCTACAAAATAATCCTCAAACAGGTCCAAAAGTCACACTAGGACAAATAGGAAAAGGGAACAATGGCAGATTGATTTTTTGGCACTGCCAAGAAAAGGGGAGTATAGGTATCTATTAGTTTTAACAGATACCTTTTCTGGATGGCCAGAAGCTTTCCCTTGACGAACTAATAAAGCTAAAGAAGTAACTAAAGCCTTATTACAAGAAATAATACCTAGATTTTCAGTACCAGTGACAATATCCTCAGACCAAGGGCCACATTTTATCTCAAAGGTTGTTCAACAAATTAGTAAGCTTTTGGTGATGGACTGAAAGTTGCACATCCCATATAGGCTGCAAGCAAGCGGCCAAGTAGAGAAAATGAATAATTTAATAAAATTGCAAATTGTGAAGTTAGGACAGGAAACTGGGTTGCCCTGGCCTCAGTCATTCTCTCTGGCCCTCCTAAGAATTAGAACAAAACCAAGGGTCAAAGAAGGACTCAGTCCAATTGAAATACTATAGACCTTATATTGTACAAGCAGGAACACAAATAGGGGAGGAAATGTTGACTAAATACATAATTAGTCTACAGAAACAATTGCGAGAAATTGAAAAACAGGTTGTGGGTGTTGGAGCTAGAGGCCTTGATGGGCTGATTCATAGTGTTACACCAGGTGATTATATATATGTCAGATCTCTTTCAGAATCATCTTTGGAACCTAAATGGGAAGGTTCATTCCAGGTGTTACTGACATCTCACACAGCAGTTAAAATTAAGGAGCAAACATCCAGGATACACCACACCAGAATTAAAAGGACCCCTAAGCCACAATGGGAAGCAACTCCAATCGGATCTATGAAACTACGGATTAAACAAAAAGATGGATATTGATTATATTTATTAACATAATGTTATGTGTAAGAACAGCAAAGTCTTGGGACCAAAATACATATTTGCAGCTGACTGCAAACATATCCAAAATGTTTAACCTGTCAAATTGTTGGTTATGTACAGCTCTTCCCAAAGTTAATATGGAAATGCCCATGTTTGGAGTGGTATCTCCAAATTGGACATAGGGACCAGAGGTGTGGATAACTCCAGTACAAGGAGATCACTGTAAATTTGGAAAAGAAATAATGGTTGGAAAATGGCCAAAATTTTATTTGATAACATTAGAACCTAAACTAATTCTTTTCGTAGAACAAAACAGTGCAGGAGAAAATGTAGGGTTTAGGAATATTACTGGGATGGGTTGCAGTTGGACTTTTAATAATCCAGGAGAATTATCTGGCATCAATTATACATGGGCACAAGGAAAAAAACTGTAATTCATCAAAGCCCGGGCCACTTGATCGTATGGGTGCAGGATTAGCCCTGCAAACTCAATCATATTGCAAATTACCCTATAGATATTGGTGGCTCTGTGGAGATGGATACGCTAGAAAAACGTTACCACAAAACTGGGCAGGCACTTGTACAACAGGTTATCTAACTCCACAAAACACTATCCATTAAGAACTAAAAAGAATTTTAAGAACTCCTTGGATATGAACCAAGAGAAATACTAATCCTCTCATTGAAAAATGATCTGGATTTCATAGTTTTGTGAGATGTTTTTTCCTACATTAGGAGTTAGTGAACTTGAAAAGGCAATAGTCAATATCTCATCAGAAATGGAAATCATAACTAACCACACTGCAGATGCCCTCACAGCTATCCAAACTGAAGTGACGTCATTGAGCGAAGTAGTTTTACAAAATCGAATGGGTTTAGATATATTAACGGCGCAAATGGGAGGAGTATAGCGTTCATATATAAATAATACCTTTTGATAGGGATGGTTGGACTCGATGATCCTGGAGGTCTTTTCCAACCTTGTGATTCTGTGAGTATGTACTTACCAGTCAGGAAAGGTGACAAAAGAAATAGATGAAAACTGGAAACAAGCCAAGATTTTACACGAAGTAACACAAGATAGTACTTCTCTTGGTTGTACTGAACTTTGGGAAAAGCTTACCTCTTGGTTACCAAATTTCACTCTGCTTAAACAATTGTTTATTGCAATAGTTTTAATTTTTATACTTGGAATTCTGTTATATCGTATCTCGCAGTGTTTGTGTGTAAGAGCACTGGAAGTAGTTATAAGGAATTGAAGAGGCACAAACTACGTCAAAAGTTGGAAGATGGCAAGTATTTTGCCTGAACTCTTGATAAAAATAACATCACATAGCAAAAGAATTTGCCAAGGTAAAAGAAAAGGGGGAAATTGAAGAGGGGCATTATAACATGTTTAGCTATGCTTTGTTTGTTTAAGTTTTAAGCTATCTGTTTCGCTTACATAAAAGTGTCCTGTTCCTGCTTGATAATGAACATCTGTTGCCTGTGCCTGGCCATTTAAGCCAGATAACAAGGACTGATAAGCAATGATAAGAGAAAGAAGAACCAGCTAGGACCATGATAAGAGGAAGAAGAACCAGCTAGGACCAGATGCAACCTTGAAGAGGTGCCCAAGCTGTCTAAGAACATGCGCAAGGAGAGTTGAAGAGTTCACCATGAAGAAGACTGCGAGCCTTCCTCCAGAAGCCCCTAGCCCAATACCACTAGAGGGCAGGGTGTGTGTGTCAAAGGGAGGGAACTTATGTAAATAAATTCCAGGAACTGATTATAATAGACACACCTGTTCCAGGAAACTTAATGAATATGCATGCTTTAGTGTAATAAATAAGTGACTGTTTTGTTTCTCTGTGTGCAAGCTAGGTGGAGCTATCCCTCTTGCACCCAGTGCGTCGTAATAAACATACCTGCTTTATAACTCTTACCGAGTTGTAGAGTTCTTTCTGCACATCACCACTTTAAAAGAAAGCGAGTTCTTTATCCCGGCATGGCGCCCGAGTAATTCAGGATCACTCAGAGGTAGAGGTGTACACTATATCTTTTACTAAATAAGATGCATGCCCGTTTTATGGAATCAAACTCTATAACTCAATAAAGGGTTATAAAGTAGGTATGTTTATTTGCTGACGGGTGTGAGGGGGTTAATCCTCCTAACTCGCACACCGTTCTTTTTGGCAACAGCTACTTATAGTGTAAAGACATGCATATTCATAAACACCTACTACATATTCATGAGCCCCCCCCAACTTCGTATTATAATTAGATTCAAGAAGCTTCTCCCATACTAGTGCAGGCGCAGTGTCTCCTGGTGGTTGTGGCCTGGGGTCTCAGGGATGAAGAAAGATGTCTTCGTTGTGAACTTTTAGTAACCTCGTTCCTTGGGCATGCTCCCTGGATCCTTGGCGTTCCTCCCAGTCCTAAGGCCATTCTCGACCAGTTTGAGTTGCTGCCTGAAGGCAGCAAGTTTTGCTCCTTATCAGAGGCTGGCACTGTGTTATCAGGAGCTTCTCTACAGAGTCCTTGAGCTGAACAGTTGCTAAAAACTTAAAGCTAAATAATTGTTATTCTATTCAACCTTAAATGTTAAAGCTTAAATATCACCGATTGTTAGTGCCCCTGCTCCCTAGCCCCGCATCATGCCCTTAAAACAGTGCATTCAAATGATCAAACAACACATACGGGACAGAGCACAGACAGGAAAAGCCAAAGCTGCAAAAGTTACTGGAGCAGCCCATCAGTGGGCAACACTTTGCAGCACTGTAACAATCTGCTTATCTGAGCCATGAAAACAGCACAGGGAACCCTAATGTTGCCTGGAGTCAAACCCAAAATCAAACCAAAACCGCCTACTACGGCCTGCTGCACCTGCACATGTTGCAAAAAGAAAAAGAAAAGAAGAAAAGGAGAAAAGATAGAGAAGGATAAAAGAGACAAATAGTTGCAAGAGATGAGACATAGTCACCACCTTAGGAACTCCACATGGAGCAGCATGTGTTTCTTTGTCCAGCGGGTCCAGAAGATGGTGGGTGTAAACGCCCAATACACAAACACAAGACAAGACAAACAGAGACACAGACAAAAGGAGCAACAGAGACAATGGAACAGAGATTTGCAGGCTTTTGCAGGGATTTTTAAACTCTCTGCCCCTGTCCCTCACCTGATTAGGTGGAGGGGACAGGTAACAGGCTCAGGCATGTCCCTCCTCCCTAGACAAGTCCAGACATGCTCTCCAGAACTTCTGGCCTTGATGATGGGGCTGGGGGCAATCACTCATCATCAACTCATGCCAGGCTGGGTCCATAGAGTTGTGCCATGACTTTCCTCTAGGGGCCTGTTTGTGAAAAAAGGGAAATATTTGAGAATCAGTTTTTGAAATCTAAACTCATTTCTGCAGGTTTCTACAAAGGGCTAAAATGTCTTAGTCAGCATTTCTCATCCTCTTCTCTTTCAACACTGGAGGGTTGAAAATTACAATTAAAAATAAATAAATAAAGGAAAAATAAACTAAAATATTTTAATTACATCTTCCAGCTTTGTGGGAACATTCTACAGAGAACAAGGCCTGGATGCTGTGAGATTGTTTAATACTGAACAACTCTAACAAGGCCTTGAAACAGAGAGCCGAAAGATAAACAGGGGCCAGCTGGGAGGAACGCAGCAGCTAGTTCAGTGGGAACGAGTACCAGCTGAAAGAAAAACAATTAAAGAGAACTATCAACATAGTTAATTTTAGTGTAATTTGGTTTCTTAGCATGTGCAGTAGTTTAGCCAATAATATGTTAGTAATAGCTTTATGGACAGTTACCTTTAACCAATAATACACTGTAGATACCCTCATGGGCACCCAGTTATGTAACCGAAAAGGGTTTATAAAGAAACAGCTAAGCTCAATAAAGTGAACATTCGCTGATCACATTGATCTCTGTGTTTGATTCCGTGATGCTCCCGTCAACACAGCTTCATCAGGACTTTCTTAGCTCAAAGTAAAAGTTGTTCCTAAAACATCAAATATTTAATCTGAGAAGTGATGACCAGCTCTGAATTTACCACCTGAAGGCTTCATCCTGTTAATGTTTCAGTCCCACTAATTCACAGCAAATGCCCATTGCTCGACCCAGTTACTGAGGACTTCTGCAGAGGCTGCAGGAACCTGGTCCCTCTTTGGGTCAACCCCATCAACTTCATTTACAGCTTTGCAACTCTGTCCTCCCTTTGGGAATGGGCTATTGAATTGCAAATGGATCTAAACTAGCCATGAATAAATTTAGGCTGAAAATAAGAAGGTGGTTTCTAATTATCAAAGCTGTGAATAACTGAAATTGCCTCCTTTTAGGAACAGAGGAAGGAAAGAGCCTACTAGCCGGATCAATGATGGTACTCAGGGCTGTGAGCATTTTGGCAGGAGCTGGTGCCATAACTGACAGAGCAAATTCTTCCTGTTTTCCAGTAGTGGAAATGTCTTCTTCTACACCTCTATATGCCCTCAGATAGACTCTGTAGCAATAATTAATAATCAATACCCTGGCCTCTCTCAGGGTACTCTCAGGGTAAAAACATCTGTTAATATAGGATTTGGGGCTTTGGGGTTTTAGCCTTTATTAACCTCCATGATTTCAGACTCAGGTGGAGAGAAAGAGTGCTAGGGTAAGGAGAAAGCTTGTGTCTCTTTTAATTTTCCCTCTCTTTTGTTTACGTGTTTGCTCTCTTTTTCCCTTGCTATTGATGGATATTCTGCTCCTACATAAAGGAACTATTTCAAATTATAATGGAAGGTCTTTCATTGAAATTCATGGCAAGACTCCAAATGCCAGATCAATTTCAACATTCACTCTTATTACTGCCACAAGTCTACACAAGTCAACGGCTTTTATAAAAAAAAAAAAGCAGATACCTTAATCAAAGAAAAAACACAACTGCTCCTGATAAGTGTGAAAGACATTGGTTTGCTCCTTTGATCATGGCTTTAGATCAAGTCTTCTTTGCACTGTATGAAGGCATAGAAGAGTTTAAATAGCCCACAGACCCCATCCTACCTAGGCACCATAGTCCTTAGAAAAAAGAAACACACACACACACACGCACGCACATTTATAGACATGAAAATGTGAGTGTGTACACACCACACGTGTACACACACACGTGACCTGGTTGAGGTCAAGGAAGTAGGTTTGGACCCAAGATCTGGCACTGCCTGTATTTCCCAGCAGCAAAACTGATGATAGAAATATTCATAGACACACATGGCTAGATTAAAAAAAAATCAAAATTTGTCAAGTAGCTCATTTCTTTGTACCATATAATATTTCTTTGTACCGTATAATATTTCTTTTAAGCAGGTTGTTTTCCTCCCTTCGAGCCCTCCTCCCTCTAAAAGCTTGCATTGACTTTTTTTCTTTCCTTTGCTCATTCCTATGGCAAGAGTGGAATTGATTTTTGATACTATCCATTTGTTTTCTCACAGATTGTCGTCCACTTTGCCCTGCGCGTTGCTGAAATATCACCCACAAATGATTATTCCTACCACCGCAGTTGCTGCTCAGCCTTCTCCTGCTGCAAAAAGTGGACACACAATTGAAGACAGAAACACCAGTACCTGTAGCCAGAAAATGCTAATAAAGTACCAGAGATCTCAGGAAAGTTGAATGTTGGGAACGTAAAGACCAACTTTACTGTTTTATCTGTCTTAAACATTTGTATTGTCTGAGGGCTGCCTGACTGCACCTGAGGGCCTTGTCAGTCGTGCTGGGTTCAATGGGAGGGGAGGTGTAGTAGTAAGCACCGCTCCCCGCTCCAACTGACTGTCCTGGAACAGCCAGACCCTCTCGAAGGAGCTTCTGCACATGCACAGTGAGATCACCCCCCATGTGCTAATGGGGTGGGGACTGGCTTTATAAAAGAACTTGCAAGGAGCCATGCAATACACATGTCCATCACTCCGATAGGATCTGCCTGGACCACGTGGCCTGGAAGAAGCTACTGCTGGAGCTGCTGCCAGAGAGACCACGTGTTCCTGAGGACCTTCAGCTGCCCATTGGAGTGGTGACCCCTGCCCTTTTTTCCTTTCTCTCTCTTTTTCCCCTGCTCACTTTCTTTCTCTCACTTATCTTACTGTGTTTTCTTTACTAGCGTTGGAGTGTGTTGGATCAAATCCGAGTAACCTTGACTGTGTTCAGAGATCAGATTGTAATCTGACAAGATTGAAATCTGTTTTCCACAACTTTGGGAAGTTGCCTCATATCTTGGCTGTGAACCTGAGGTTTTTTTGATCTGTTCATTTTGTTTGAAACCAGAATAAATTTTCTTTTTGATTTCACCCTGAGAGTGACCGTGTTGGCCTTCAGATTTCTGCACAGATAATCAAACCATCTTATTTGACTGTGCAGGGTGAAAGAAGGCCCAGACATGAGTGTGTACCTCCTGGATTGGAGCATAACAGGGAGGGATGTCAGAGTCACAGTGTGATTTCTGGAACTGAACTACGAAAAGCACCCATCTAAGGCACTGGCACGGGGAGGATTAGTCCCCCTCTGTCATTCGAACATGCCATCTGCCTCCAAGAACAGGGTTTCCACAGCAGTTTGCTTACAGGGAGGTGATCATAGCAGGAGGAGCATGCTCATAGCAACACAGAGCTTGATTTTCTGGCAATGGATTGGGGGGGCTTAAGACTGCTGTGTTGATGCTATAAAGGATCTTGAGCTTTCTGCTGTGTGGAAGGACTTACCTTAGCCTTGGTGTCAGGATTTCAGGGACAGGGCAATGCACGTGTCTCATTTCCATACACGAGACCAACATCTACCTCACTACAACCTCCTTACAGGTAGTTGTAGAGAGCGATACAGTCTCCCCTCAGCCTCCTCTTCTCCAGCCTAAACAATCCCAGTTCCCCCAGCCACTCCTCATGAGACTGAAGTGATAGGGCTTTCACAGAGTATTTGAGTGTTTGGACTTTTATGATGATTTTGCTAAAAGCTCCTGTGGTAAAACATTTGGTGTAGTTGAACAGTGATGGAATAAAATATGCTGGTTTTGTTTAAATCTAAGTGAGAGGATAAACAAGGATGAGGGGAGAGATTACTGGACAGGAAGACATCCCATATAGCTCCTTAGTGCTTGAGTAGGCTTGAGTGGGAGGACCGTGAAAATACTGGAAAGAACAGGTACAGAAGGTTTAATCATTAGATGTGTTAAAATATATGCAGGAACTACATAATGCAAAAAGGAAAGATAGTATAAGGGTGGATCTTGTTACCGGCATGTTAGAGACAGCACCAACAAAGAAAACGTCTGTTCTTAGAACACTCCCACATGGAGCGACAGATGTTTGATTTGCAGAATCAAATCACAGGGTTACACAGTGTCAGAATAAGTTGCTTGCCAATAAGTTGGAAGCTTATCAGACCGTAGCTGAAAGAGATGCAGTACAGGTTGCGCAGTATAAATACAAGAAAAGGAGGGGACAAGTAAATCATAAGAAAGTTCATTTGGTTATTACAGGATCAGGAGTGCAGTGGGATCCTGATAGAGCATGAACTAAATGATATAATTAAAAGGTTTAGATAGAAGCCAGGTGTCAGAAGAAATGCTGAGCAAAAAATGACCATAGTGTTGCTGGGCCTCTAGAGCAAGAGTGCAGAGTGCTTGATAACCAGTGAGCCGCCAGCCTGCGAAGACTCAACATCAGTGGCAAAACCAAGAAGGCATGAAAACAATAACAGTGCTCACGAGGAGCTTGGAAGGAGAAGAACATGCTGTGGAAATTTTTATGAAGGACTTGCAGGACTGTTGTTGACATTTTCACTAAGGTATAAATATGAGCTTATAACAATTAACTTGGTCTTAGCTTGAAATGAAAGCTGAGTCCGTGCCTGTTAATAGGCCACAAATGGCACCCGTATTGGGTTTGAACGGAGGCTCATGTGAGGAACATGGACCGGTGGTGTAGAATCAGCAGAACGTTTGGAGGGGCTGAAATGAAGCCAGGGTACACCCATAGACACCTGCCTGCTGGACGGAAGGTGAGCTGCTGATAAGGGGATGGGGAACACAGTAACCCAGGAACAGAAAGATGTAATAGATTTAATTAAATATATTTTAAAGGAAAAAAGCGAACGCTAAATGTTAATGATCTTAAAGCGCTTTTGACATGGGATTGGGATCATGAGCTGCCTTTTGACATTTGCTCAGCATGCAAGCAAAAAACCTGGTGTTATAATTGAGTTAACAACACAAAGTCCAAACGTGGATCAATTTACTATTTATTTAGATAGGAAAGCAAAAGCAGCGCTGGGCGGCCGGGGAGTCGCAGCTCCACCAAGGCTCGCAAAGTTAGGTAAGCTGAGCAACCCCTTTTATCCCCCCCAAGTTAGTTTCGCATCTTTGAAGATGCCCCCCCTTCCTCCTTACCTCTAGGCCATTTGTTCCTTAATTGCACAAGGCCGCATTCTTTGAGCTGGCTAATCAACGTCTGCTGGGGCCCGAGGTGATCTGTTGCTCTTAACTCTTGCTTCAGGAGGTTTCAGAAGGCTTGGTTGTAAATTCAGTAGATACTTAACTTTTAGCATTTAGTTAAGATAGCATTGTGGCTTCATCTTTCTTACCAAACAAGATGTTTCTGTGCTTTGAAACAGAAAGATCGATGCTCGTTTAGTTTGCTTGATCAGCAAATTACTTTCTGTTACTCATTACAATTCCCCCCTTTTCTCTTATTTATCCGTAATTTGCTGATCAAACCTGGATAGCACTTCACAAGCGGCAGCCAGCTCATGATCTTTGTTGGGTAAAATTTTCATCTGGAGTTCCGACTGCTTCATCACCATTAGCTGTACCTTTTCCAACCTGCTTTTAACAAAGGTTACAAGTTTATTAATAATTAGTAACAATAAATTCTGGAGCGCCTGCAGTGATATTCGTTTTTATCACTTCCGAATCCTCCAGTCGAACTAAGATCCACTCAAAAGGTTGGTGAGGATAGTGGTCTTGTGTTAAGCCCACTGTCACCGTACAGGGCATGACAACCAGTGTTATTAATAGTCATGTTCCCACTATATGATACCTCTCCGTCTTCCTCGTCTACTCTTTTGCAGAGAGCAACGGGATAATACTATCTTCTCGATGGCAGTAGGTAATCTTCAGGGAAGTCTTAGGTTGTCTCTTTAATCCTCCTGTATTTATGGTGCCGCGTGGACTCAACGCAATCCTCCCCCTTGACCTGCTTAAAGGATCCCTGGTTCTTATTGAATTATTTCAAAATTCATTTGTTTCGCTACGAAGCCTTTTCCAAGCAAACCTCACAGCACACCTTTTTACACTTTATGCCAATCCACCTCATATACTTCCCAAAGTTCGGGTATCAACTGTTCCCACCTACAAAATATTTTACAGATCTCTGCCTGCATTCCTTCTTCAACATACATGGTATTACTGCAACATTTCATGCAATAAGGCTGTCTTTTAAACGAGACACAGAGCCACTTCTTATCACACCTTAGACATTTGCAAATCACCCAAGCCCAATGTCCCAAGAGGGAGGTTTCAGACACGGCATTCCAAAAAGGTTCTCAATCCTAGGAGTCTCGGGTATTTCAATTTTGAGGAGACACCTGGAACCACCGATACAGGCTGTGTCTTACTTCTGCCTGGGGTGACTCATTCATCAGTATTTTGATTCCTCCTTTGAATCTTCAATCAAAGATCCCCTGGTTCAGATGTCTCAGTCCGTTTTTCTGAGTACACAGGTCCCTTGACTCTACTGGCATGCATCCATCCTTTTTCTGCGGTCCGTACGGCAGTATCTGTAGTGAGTAAAACAACGAAAGGCCCTTTCCCAACAGGGGGTTAGGGAGGTTTCTTTCCAAGTTTTAATTAAAACCTGATCCCCAGGCTTTATTCGGTGTATGGAAATGTCCAAAGGAGGTCTCTGTGCTACCAGACCCTTTCTTCTAAGCTCGTGTCTTCTTTTTGAAAGTTCCAAAATATATTCTGTTAAAATTTTATCTTCAACTTTTGGATATTCTATTAACATTCCAAAGTCATAAGGCATTCCATATAACATCTCAAAAGGGGATATACCAGTATCAGTTCTTGGTTGAGTTCTAATATGGAGTAAGGCTAGTGGTAAGCACTTAACCCAACTCATTTTTGTCTCTACCATTAATTTAGTCAAATGCTTTTTAATTTCTCCATTCATCCTTTCTACTTTTCCAGAACTTTGTGGATGCCAGGGTGTGTGGTATTCCCATTTCATGCCAAATAATTTGGTTGTTTCTTTTATTATTTTGTAAATAAAATGCGGGCCTCGGTCTGAGTCAATAACAGAAATGGTTCCATACCTAGGAATAATTTCTTCAAGGAGTATTTTAATCACTGATTTTGCCGTAGCCCTAATTACGGGGAAGGCTTCCACAATATAAGTAAGGTGATCCACCAGAACCAATAAATACTGGTATCTCCCGACCTTTGGTAGTTCAGTAAAATCTATTTGTACTTTTTCAAAGGGCCTTTTAGCCAATTCACGCCCTCCTTGAATTTTGTCTCTGAGTTGTCATTTATTTACTTTATGACATGTTAGGCATCCTTCTAAAATCTTTTTAGCCACACCGTATAGTCCGATACAAGTATAATGTGTTTCAAATTGATCTACCAAGGCTTGGACTCCCCAGTGAGTTTTAAGATGTAGTTTATGTAATATTCCTCTTGCTAGTCCTTTTGGAAGGACCTCTCGGCCGTCAGGTAATAGCCATTTATCACCATTTCTTTTGGCCCCAATTAGTTTCAATTTCTCTAGTTCCTGGAGAGTAAATGTCTTACCTACTCTTAGCTTCTCAGGTTCTTCTCCTACAGTTTGTGTCTGTACCACTAATAGTGCAGCCCGTTTAGCTTCTGCGTCTGCTAAGTTATTTCCCCTGACGGTAGGGCTTAATCCCCTTTGGCGTCCTTTTACATGGGCTACTGCTATCTTGAGGGGGTCCCTTAATGCTTTTAAAACTTCTAAAATTAGTTTTTCATGAACTAGTCCTTTTCCCTGGGTGTAAATCAAACCCCTCTCTTCCCAGATTTTCCCAGAAGTATGTACCATCCCAAAGGTATATTTTGAATCTGTGTATATAGTTCCAATCTTGTTTCCTATTAGCCTTAAAGCTCTCAACAAGGCATATAATTCGCATGCCTGTGCGGACCAAGTTCTATTTAATGGTCCCAATTCTTTTATTTGAAAGGTATGCCCGTCTATAATAGCATACCCTGATTTCTTTTGTCCCTCAATCACCCTTGAGGAGCCGTCTACAAATAATTTTTCTCCTTCATTTAATTCTTCTTCTTCCAAATCCTCCCTTATTTTAGTCTGTAGGTTTATTACCTGGAGGCAATCGTGTTAAATCTTCTCTGGGTTCTCCATAGAGAAATTGAGCTGGGTTCTGGATAGAGGTGGTCTCTATCTCTAGCTTAGGAGAATTAATCAAAATCCCTTCATATTTTAACAGTTGGCTGACAGTAAGCCAATTAACGGCTCATTGTTGTAGTACTCCACGTATGTTATGGGGCGTATATACCTTTAATTCACCCCCCAGGGTGACTTTTCCGACTTCTTCTACTAATAATGCTGTGGCCACTATTGCTTGTAAACAGGTGGGCCACCCTCGGCTGACAGGGTCCAGTATCTTTGAATAATACCCCACAGGTTTTCTCTGCCCTGCCCACTCTTGGGTTAAAACCCCATACGCTGTCCCATTGTCTACAGTGATAAAAAGTTGAAAGGGTTTACGAATATCGGAAAAACTAAGGACAGGTGCCTCTATTAAATCTCTTTGTATCGCTTCCCAACGACTCTCGTCTTCGGGAGTCCATTTTACCAACCCATCTTTGGTCAGTTTTTCATACAAAAATTTTACCTTGCTACTATAGTTCTCTATCCACTGTCGACAATACCCCAATAATCCTAATAATTGTCTTATCTGTCTCTTGTTACTGGATGTAGTTAGAGATAATATTCCTTTTATTCTTTCTGGATCCAATTTCTTGTATCCCTTTGTAAGCCAGTGTCCGAAATATCTTGCCTCTTCTTCAGTAAATTGTAATTTAGATTTGGAGACTTTCAACCCCTTAAGGCCTAAAAAGTTCAACAATTTGAAGCTTTCTCCTCTAACCTCTTCTTGGGTCCTCCCGGCAACCAGTAAATCATCCACATACTGTATCAAGATCAGGCCTTCAGTTAATTCATAAGATTCTAATAATTGTTCCAAAACCTGTCCAAACAAGTTTGGGGATTCTGTAAACCCCTGGGGCAATACAGTCCATCGTAATTGTTGTTTTCTATGTGTTTTAGGGTCCTCCCATTCGAATGCAAAATAATCTCTACATTTTTCTTCTAAAGGTCAAGCCCAAAAGGCGTCCTTTAAATCTATAACACTATACCATTTATAATCTGGACTTAATTGGTTTAGTATAGTGTGGGGGTTCGCCACTACAGGAAACCGGGTAATCGTTCGCTCGTTTACAGCTCTCAAATCTTGTACTAAGCGATAGGAACTGTCCGGTTTCTTTACCGGTAATATAGGAGTATTATGAGGAGACATATAGGGTTCCAAAAGTCCTTGAGCCAAAAGTCTCTCAATTATTGGCTGCAACCCTTCTCTCCCTTCTCTAGATATGGGGTATTGTCTTATCCGAATTGGTCAGTCCAGATCGTTGATAGAGATCGTGATCGGTTTGATATTTAATCTCCCTACTGAGTCTGGGTTGTACCAAACATCAGGGCTAATTTTGGCTTCATCTTCTGTGGTCAATAAGCATAGTTTTACCTTCAATTTCTTGTGGTCTAGTTCTAGGCTGATTCCCAATTCTACCATTAAATCTCGTCCCAAAAGGTTGTATTCGGCTTCTGGGACCAAGAGGAATGTTCCCACCCTATATTTATTGGGAGTTTCTATAGTTACATTCCTTATCAGGGGCACCTTGAAAGGTTCCCCCTTTGCACCAATTACTTGGAGTTTGTCTTTAGATTCGACACATCCAGAGGGCAACCTCTGAACAGTTGATCTTTCGGCACCCGAGTCCACAAGGAACTCGAACGCCTCATGCTGAGGACCCAATTTCAGTTTTATCAAGGGCTCTGAAACTTTAGGAGTCCCCAGCAAATAGAGCCCCTGACCCCTCTAATCTTCTTTAAAGATTTCCTCATCCTGCAGCCTCTTACGACAATTTTTCTGCAGCTGTCCTTTGTTGAGGCAATAGAAGCATTCTATTGCTGAGGGGCCAAAAGTTCTCCTGGGATTTACTGGGCCTTCCCGGAGGATATCTCTCCTTCTTTCCTGATTAAATCCTCTATCCAGGTTAAATTTTCTTTTCCTGTGTTCCATCCCAAGATGTTCCTGTGCTTTGAAACAGAAAGATCGCTGCTCGTTTAGTTGGCTTGATCAGCAAATTACTTTCTGTTACTCATTACACTGGGATAAGATTGGAGTGCGACTATGGGATAAAGCGACTTGGTCGGATAAAATGGCTGCTAAGTTGCTCGGTCCCTGGCGGAATGTTCTTGAAGCGCTAAAGGCATATGTCAGATCTAAAAAGCACAGCGATAATTCAGAGCCTAGTGCAGGGTCGTCAACAACTGCACTAACCATCTGCAATTGTACCCCCTGCAGCAAATCCCATACGGGGGAAGGAGGCTTTGCCTCAACTGACCAGCCCATGATTCTATGGATGCAGGAACTGCAAACATCATGACCGACGTTACCCGCAAAGTACGACACTCACTGAGCAACAGAGAACAATATTTTACCGGTATTATGGACAGCTATATGCTTTCCTAAATGAATTGAAATATCTTTTAGACAATCGACAGGAACCTTATTTTATAATGCATGTACGTTCTCATACAAATTTACCAGGATATTTGGTTGAAGGCAATCACCGAGCTGATGCTCTGGCAGCCCCTGTAATCATTCCAGATACATTACAACAAGCACGTATGTCACATGATTTTTATCACCAAGGTAGTACAGCCCTTAGGAAAATGTTTCAGTTAACTCATGAGCAAGCTCGGCAAATTGTACAGATGTGCCCTGATTGTCAATTAATCCCAAACGCTACTTTTGACGGTGTAAATCCTCAGGGATTAGGTCCACTTGAAAAATGGCAAACTGATGTAACACACATACCTGAGTTTCGACGTCTAAAATATGTACATGTGTCATTTGACACCTTTTTTACCTGCTTTGTTGCCTCTGCACATATGAGGGAATGAGCAAAAGACATACAAAAACATTTATTATATGCAAGTGCTATTTTGGGGACGCCAAAAATAGTAAAAACAGACAATGGCCCAGGATATGTTTCTAATATAAAAAAATCCCTTTTTCAACAATGGGGAGAAACACTTGTCACAGGCATTCCTCACTCACCGACAGGGCAAGCCATAGTTAGAATCATAGAATCACAGAATAACCAGTTTGGAAGAGACCCACCGGATCATCGAGTCCAACCATTCCTATCAAACACTAAACCATGCCCCTCAGCACCTCGTCCACCCGTGCCTTAAACACCTCCAGGGAAGGTGACTCAACCACCTCCCTGGGCAGCCTGTTCCAGTGCCCAATGACCCTTTCTGTGAAGAATTTTTTCCTGATGTCCAGCCTAAATCTCCCCTGGCGGAGCTTGAGGCCATTCCCTCTTGTCCTGTCCCCTGTCACTTGGGAGAAGAGGCCAGCACCCTCCTCTCTACAACCTCCTTTCAGGTAGTTATAGAGAGCAATGAGGTCTCCCCTCAGCCTCCTCTTCTCCAGGCTAAACAACCCCAGCTCTCTCAGCCGCTCCTCGTAAGACCTGCTCTCCAGCCCCCTCACCAGCTTCATTGCTCCTCTCTGGACTCGTTCTAGAGCCTCAACATCCTTCTTGTGGTAAAGGGCCCAGAAGTGAACACAGTATTCGAGGAGCAGTCTCACCAGTGCCGAGTACAGAGGGAGAATAACCTCCCTGGACCTGCTGGTCACGCCGTTTCTGATACAAGCCAAGATGCCATTGGCCTTCTTGGCCACCTGGGCACACTGCTGGCTCATGTTCAGTCGGCTGTCAACCAACACCCCCAGGTCCCTCTCCTCCAGGCAGCTTTCTAGCCAGACTTCTCCTAGTCTGTAGCACTGCATAGGGTTGTTGTGCCCCAAGTGCAGGATCCGGCATTTGGCCTTGTTAAACCTCATGCCATTGGTCTCTGCCCAGCGGTCCAGCCTGTTCAGATCCCTTTGCAGAGCCTCCCTGCCCTCCAGCAGATCGACACTTCCACCCAGCTTAGTGTCATCTGTAAACTTGCTAAGGGTGCACTCAATGCCTTCATCCAGGTCATTGATAAAGACATTGAACAGGGCTGGACCCAGCACTGAGCCCTGGGGAACCCCACTTGTAACTGGCCTCCAGCTGGATTTAACACCATTTCCCACCACTCTCTGGGCCCGGCCAGCCAACCAGTTTTCCACCCAGGAGAGTGTGCGCCTGTCCAGGCCAGAGGCTGACAGTTTCATTGTGTTTGTTGGTAGCAACACCGACCAATCCATTTAGCACCTGTTTAGTAAGTTTGCCGATAGATTATGTACTTTATTAGGTGTGATAAAAGTAGATTTTAGTAAATATTTTAGTTATATAAGCAAAAATGTAACACTTATATAAAATGTTAGTTCCTTAGTGTGTGTGTGTGTTGAAATGATTTTATATGATGTAATTGCATATCTGCAGATATATCCAAATCCAACATCTCCCTGCAATTACCAAGAGAATTGTATTTTATTTGAGGAGATAGAGCATGGGCAGATATTCCTTCCTATATTTCAGGAGGCCTGTGTACATTAGGCAAATTCACATCATTAACTCCGAATGTTTCTATGATTTTAAACCACACTTTGGCTCAGCGTCATCAAACAAATGCCACATTGGCAGCTTTATCTAGTCTTTTGATGAATTTATCAGACCATTCAGAATTTATACATAAAAGTACTAACACCTTAGAAGTTTTAACAGAAGAATTGCAAATATAGAATGAATGGAATACATTTGCAGGACTTTTTGTTGGATTTGGACCTTGGATTATAAAATTAGTCATGATAGGTTTTATGATTTTACTTGGGGTTTTTTTCTAGCATATTTATTTGTGTGCCTTGCTTAATCAAATTAGTGCAAAGCTTGATTGATAGAGTGTTAAGACAAATATGAGTTGTTCACGAAAACAAAAAAGGGGGAGATGTCAGAAGAGATTGTGAGCAAGGAATGACCACGAGTGTTGTTGGGACTCTAGAGCAAGAGTGCAGAGTGCTTGATAACCAAGACTCAACATCAGTGGCAAAACCAAGAAGGCATGAAAACAATAACAGTGCTCACGAGGAGCTTGGAAGGAGAAGAACATGCTGTGGAAATTTTTATGAAGGACTTGCAGGACTGTTGTTGACATTTTCACTAAGGTATAAATACGAGCTTGTAACAATAAACTTGATCTTAGCTTGAAACAAAAGCTGAGTCCATGCCTGTTCATATGCCACAGCAAGAAAAGAAAGCACGGCAAAATAACAGAAAAGGACCTTACTCTTTCCCTGGGGGAAAAGTGGAGTTAATTGCTAGTGAGACATATATAGACATCACAATTAATGTACCCTTTCTTCACCCTTGTCCTATCATTCTCACATACATTCCTTACAACAGCATTACAACTGTGTATCTCTGCAGCAACCATTGCCAAATCTGGATTCTTGTCCTTCAAATCTCAAGCTGATCAAATAGCTTTAGAAATGCGGTTGGTCCAACAGGCCACCTATTTATTGGAAGGGGAAATCCCACGCCTGGTTAACAGTCAATGATGCAGAACATGCTTAGATACAAGGTGTTATGAGGCTATGCACAGCCCAGGTTTTGCAGGACTGTTCCCAGGGCTGGATCTTCATGCCATCATCAGCTGTGACTTATTCTACAGCATATTTGCATGGAAAAAACCACTCAGAAGGAGATATTCCTTATTTTCAGTGATGAATAGATGTGTGCATGTGTGTATGTTTGTACCTGTATATCATATTGGCACCTGTCTTCATATACATGTAACAATTAACTTGGTCTTAGCTTGAAATGAAAGCTGAGTCCGTCCTGTTAATACACCACAGCTAGGGATCCCCTGCTCCCTTGGATGGTGCGTTTGCACAATCAGGGAGCGGTGGGCGTGGACTTGGATGACAGAGGCCCTAAGAAATGTTTTAACCGGGATTACAGGTATTAGATGGGAACCACATTTCTCAGAGAGGGAGCCTAGGAGCTTGCTTGTTGATAGGGCTTTAAACTAGATGTGAAGTGGGAGGGGGATAACATTAGGCTAACCTGTAACAAATGATGGGAGGACAGGTGTCAGGGAGGATACTTCTCTAAAACACCTTGTAGGTAATAAAGGGTCCACTAGGAAGGTGATGCAATCAGCAGCCCAGCTGAAGTGCCTTTACACAAACTAACAAAGCTTGGGTAAAAAGCAGGAGGAGCGGGAAGCTACAGTTCTACTAAAAAACAATGATCTAGTTGACTTCATAGAAACTTGGTGGGACGAATCCCATGGCTGGAGTGTGGCTATCGATGGCTACAGGCTTTTCAGAAGGGACAGACTGGGAAGGAGGGGTGGAGGCGTTGCCCTCTATGTCAGGAAAGGGATAGAATGTGAAGACCTGTCATTTAAGAGTAGCCACAAGCAGGTTGAAAGCTTGTGGGTCAGAATTAAAGACAGAGGAGCCTTGTGGTTGGTGTATACTACAGGCCACCTAATCAAGGAGAGCCAACTGATGAAGTCTTCTTCCTCCGGCTATAGGAGGCTTCATGCTCTCAAGCTCTCATCCTACTCGGGGACTTCAACCACCCTGACATATGCTGGAAAAGTCGCACGGTGAGCTGTAGGCAATCCAGGAGACTCCTGGAGTGCATTGAAGATAATTTCTTAGTCCAGCTGATAGAGACTGCCACCCGAGGGGATGCAGCACTGGACCTGATGGTCACTAATACAAGTAAGCACATCCGTGATGTTAAGATCGGAGGCAGCCTGGGCTGCAGTGATCATGCACTGTTCAAGGTCCAGAGGGATATGGGACAGGCGAGGAGTATAGTCAGGAGCCTAAATTTCAGGAAAGGATACTTCCTGCTCTTCAAGGAATTACTCGGTGGGACCGCCTGGGGTATGGTCCTTGGGGACAAGGGAGCAGAAGAGAGCTGGAAGATATTTAAGGAAGCTTTCCATAAAGCACAAGAGTGCTCAGTCCCCATATGTAGAAAATCAGGCAGGAAAGGGAAGAGATCAGCGTGGCTGAGTTAAGACCACTCAGAAGGAGATATTCCTTATTTTCAGTGATGAATAGATGTGTGCATGTGTGTATGTTTGTACCTGTATATCATATTGGCACCTGTCTTCATATACATGAACGCGCGTGCGCGTGTATGTGTGCATGCGGGCACATCTGAGCACAAGAACTCACACTGTACATAAAGCTAGAAACATAAATGATGAATGGATAGGAAAAGATTTGGGAGGACTGGGAATATTGTCTATTAAAGTGTACATGGCTTTCAGTCTTCACTCAAGCAAAGCTACTACACTGCATAGGGATCAAACAACCTGTAATATGTAATGAACTGTGATGTAACATAACATGATGTAGTATAGCATATGTATATAATCCCCACAAACTATCTCCATGGACATACTAGCCATTATATACATGCATCTCTACATATACGTAAATACATGGATGTAATCACATGTGTATATAAGGAATTGTTTATTTGAGACAAAGTCTACTTGTAGATGTAGCAAATTAGGTACCTCTTAGGAACAAATTGCCATAAACACATGTGAATATGTTTTCATATATTATCTTTCTGTGCAGAGTTTTGGGCCCCTCAGTACAAGAAAGACATTGAGGTACTGGAGTATGTCCAGAGAAGGGCAGCAAAGCTGGTGAAGGGTTTGTGCTTTACCACAGGAGCTTTTAGCAAAATCATCATAAAAGCTCTCAAATACTCAGTGAAATCAAGTTATTAAAGCAAGAAAGAAAACAAATTATTAGTGGCGATCAACAAATTAACAGCAAAAGCTTGTAAAGGCAATGTGTCTAGTCATTACCATAAGAGAATAAGTGTAGTAATCAAGAAAGTTACATCACCAATTGTCCTTTTATCATCATCATCATCATCCAGATTCACAGCTGCCGGGAAGCCCCTTTTTTTGCAGCAAGGAATTGGAGAGCCTGTCCCTTGAAAATTTGGAGGGCCTACACAGTGTATCCACTCATAGATGAGGTCTCCAAGCATTGCTGTGAGGGGCTTAGCTTTTATACCATTGAACAAACAACTTAGATCACCCCCAAAATGTGGAGTCTCTGCTTCCTGCCTCTCTCATGCTTTCTTGCACCAAGAACAGCACAGCAGAGTCACACTGATAATAAAACTTTCTCACACTCTAATATATTGGGAATAGCACAGCAGAATTCTACTGAAGATAGCAATGTGAAAAGTTACAGACTGAACAGTACACATGGCAATGCAATATGAATCATCCATGAGTCATTCACATTGCTCTAGCCCTGTCAATCAGGCCCTGTCAATCAGGCCCTGTCACTTCATTCGGTCCTCTGACCTACGGAGGATTCGTATCCTGAATAATTCATTCATTCACAATCTAAGAGTGATATAAAAATTGTCCAACTAGTTTTAAAATTAGCCACACAGGTATTGCCTTCTGCCCCCCTATTTTCCCACTTTATGTTCTGGTTATAATGATAACACAAAATTGATAATAACAGCAACCATCTCGTTGTCAACAGATTTTCTTCCGTTAGTGGAAATCAATCAATGTTCATGTCAATCTTCATATCCATACAAGGTTTTAAGGTTTTGTGGGTAGTATCCTCTCTCTTTTCTTCCAAAGACACTGTCTTGGGCTTTCTTTGTCCCATTCTCTTCTGCTTAAGGAGTCTTAAATTACAGAGAAGCAGCTTCTTCACGCAGCATTTGGGGATGGGTGGTCCAAAGACATGTTACTTATGCTAACTCTTGGTTTTTTTTACTGTGAGGGCAATCAACCATTGGAACAGGTTTGTCCAGAGAGGTTGTGGAGTTTCCATCTGTGGAGATATTCCAAACCCAATGGGACACAATCCTGGGCAATCTGCTCTAGGTGACCTTGTCTGAGCAGGGGGCTTAGACTAGATAATTTCAAGAGGTCCCTTCAACCTCAACCATTCTGTGATTCACGTCTTCTTGGCCTGCCCTCCCCTCCTGGATGGCTCTCTTATAACAGAGGAGGCCATCCCTCACATTAAGGTCTGGTATGGCATGTGTCTCCACCGCTCAACACCTACAGGGTTGCAGCCAATAGCAGAGCTAAAAGTTCTTCTTGGTGGCAAACACAGAGGCCAACCCAGTCTTGCCCTTGACTATGGCAGGAAGCGCTTGGCCACTCTCAGTCCTTTCACCTGGTTGTCAATGCAGCATTTTACCTGCCTCATCCTGTAACAAATCGTTACCATGGCAAAGCACAAGCAGATTTGCATTAGCAGAACAGTTACAACAGGGTGCAGAAGTGCATTGAAGATGTTGGTGGTCATGGTGGTGAATAAGTAGATCCAATCACACAGGGCCTGTAAAATAAAATTCTATACTATATAGTTATTTTCTCATATAGCACTTAGTTGCAGGAACATTCTGTCTAACTTTCAAAAAATACAGTCACTTAGATGAAACTTAACTGTACTCGAGCATAAATCAAACATTCCACTTCTGTAATAGTAACCTCTTCTTGTATAAAATCCCTCCTTTACTTTTTGGAACTTTGATTCTCATCTAAAGGTCCACACCACCCTTCTTCCCACGGGATAACAAGCAAGGCAGAATAACATCAACATTGTTTATCTACCTCTATTCTAGAAACACCAACCTTTTCAAAACTATGCATTTTAAACAACTTAATACAAGAAGACGATCCACCAGATCATCGAGTCCAACCGTTCCTATCAGACACTAAACCATACCCCTCAGCACCTCATCCACCCATCTTTTAAACACCTCCAGGGAAGGTGACTCAACCACCTCCCTGGGCAGCCTGTTCCAGTGCCCAATGACCCTTTCTGTGAAGAATTTTTTCCTAATGTCCAGCCTGAACCTCCCCTGGCAGAGCTTGAAGCCATTCCCTCTTGTCCTGTCCCCTGTCGCTTGGGAGAAGAGGCCAGCACCCTCCACCCCACAACCTCCTTTCAGGTAGTTGTAGAGACCAGTAAGGTCTCCCCTCAGCCTCCTCTTGTCAAGAAGGCCAATGGCATCTTGGCTTGTATCAGAAACGGCGTGACCAGCAGGTCCAGGGAGGTTATTCTCCCTCTGTACTCGGCACTGGTGAGACTGCTCCTCGAATACTGTGTTCACTTCTGGGCCCTTTACCACAAGAAGGATGTTGAGGCTCTAGAACGAGTCCAGAGAAGAGCAATGAAGCTGGTGAGGGGGCTGGAGAGCAGGTCTTACGAGGAGCGGCTGAGAGAGCTGGGGTTGTTTAGCCTGGAGAAGAGGAGGCTGAGGGGAGACCTCATTGCTCTCTATAACTACCTGAAAGGAGGTTGTAGAGAGGAGGGTGCTGGCCTCTTCTCCCAAGTGACAGGGGACAGGACAAGAGGGAATGGCCTCAAGCTCCGCCAGGGGAGATTTAGGCTGGACATTAGGAAAAAATTCTTCACAGAAAGGGTCATTGGGCACTGGAACAGGCTGCCCAGGGAGGTGGTTGAGTCACCTTCCCTGGAGGTGTTTAAGGCACGGGTGGACGAGGTGCTGAGGGGCATGGTTTAGTGTTTGATAGGAATGGTTGGACTCGATGATCCGGTGGGTCTCTTCCAAACTGGTTATTCTGTGATTCTATGATTCTAACTATGGCTTGCCCTGTCGGTGAGTGAGGAATGCCTGTGACAAGTGTTTCTCCCCATTGTTGAAAAAGGGATTTTTTTATATTAGAAACATATCCTGGGCCATTGTCTGTTTTTACTATTTTTGGCGTCCCCAAAATAGCACTTGCATATAATAAATGTTTTTGTATGTCTTTTGCTCATTCCCTCATATGTGCAGAGGCAACAAAGCAGGTAAAAAAGGTGTCAAATGACACATGTACATATTTTAGACGTCGAAACTCAGGTATGTGTGTTACATCAGTTTGCCATTTTTCAAGTGGACCTAATCCCTGAGGATTTACACCGTCAAAAGTAGCGTTTGGGATTAATTGACAATCAGGGCACATCTGTACAATTTGCCGAGCTTGCTCATGAGTTAACTGAAACATTTTCCTAAGGGCTGTACTACCTTGGTGATAAAAATCATGTGACATACGTGCTTGTTGTAATGTATCTGGAATGATTACAAATATCCTGGTAAATTTGTATGAGAACGTACATGCATTATAAAATAAGGTTCCTGTCGATTGTCTAAAAGATATTTCAATTCATTTAGGAAAGCATATAGCTGTCCATAATACCGGTAAAATATTGTTCTCTGTTGCTCAGTGAGTGTCGTACTTTGCGGGTAACGTCGGTCATGATGTTTGCAGTTCCTGCATCCATAGAATCATGGGCTGGTCAGTTGAGGCAAAGCCTCCTTCCCCCGTATGGGATTTGCTGCAGGGGGTACAATTGCATGAAAATAAATCAGCTGAGCAATTCTAATGTCCTTTGGTATAAATCAGGGAGGCATAGGCACGCAAGCCATTACTTGCATTGTTTCCATAAAACTGGCATCAATCAGTCCCGGTAAAATAAACAATCCTTGCTTTGTGCCCCTCGGCTGGGCGGCTCGGCTCCGGAGCTGTTAGTACTTTCTCTTTTGCAGCTTGTGGAATCTCCTTTATCGCTTCATAATTAATTTCTTCCCAGTGCGGACCGACGTCCCGTGCATAGATCACAGGAAAAGCTTGCAACAGTTCAAGGTCCCCCCGCTGCTGTGCCTCCCTCCTGGCTAGTGCCCATTGGTCTGAAGGACAGGGTGGAAATGGATCAGGCTCCTTCTCGGGGTCTATTGGACCCAGATCAGAGGTGTTGTTGGCATCCCCATTGGGGGGTGCAGAGGCAAGCGCAGCCAATTTAGGGGGGTGGGGGGTTAGTGCAGTTGTTGACGATCCTGCACTTGGCTCTGAATTATTGCTGTGCTCTTTAGAGCCAACATACGCCTTTAGCGCTTCAAAAACATTCCACCAGGGACCGAGCAACTTAGTAGCCATTTTATCCGACCAAGTCGCTTTATCCCATAGTCGCCCTCCAATCTTATCCCAGGTTTCTTGCTCAGATGCTGAGCAAACTTCAAAGGAAGGCTCATGATCCCGATCCCATGTCAAAAGTGCTTTAAAATCATTAACATCTAGCATTTGGTTTTGATTCTTTAATATATATTTAAATAAATCTATTACATCTTTCTGTTTCTGGGTTACTGTGTTCCCCATCCCCTTATCGGCAGCTCACCTTCCATCCAGTGGGCAGGTGTCTATGGGTGCACCTTGGGCTTCATTTCAGCCCCTCCAAACGTTCTGCTGATGTACACCACCGGACCGTGCTCCTAACATGTTCAGACCCGATACAGGTGCCATTTGTGGCATATTAGTGGGCACGGACTCAGCTTTCATTTCAAGCTAAGACCAAGTTTATTGTTACAAGCTTGTATTTATACCTAAGTGAAAATGTCAACAACGGTCCCACAAATCCTTCATAAAAATTTCCACAGCATGTTTTTCTCCTTCCAAGCTCCTTATGACCACTGTTATTGTTTTCATGCCTTCTTGGTTTTGCCACTGATGTTGAGTCTTCTCAGGCTGGCGGCTCACTGGTTATCAAGCACTCAGCACTCTTGCTCCAGGGACCCAACAACACTCATGGTCATTTCATGCTCACCATCTCTTCTGACATCTTGCTTGCTTGGTTCCTTTCTTTCCTTTAACAGAGCATCTCTTAGCATTGCCTTGTGTCATTATTATGATCTCTTATTATGATATTTGTTACGATGTCAAACATGAGAAAAATTATCTTTTTTATGGCAACCTTACACATATTGATTTTAACAGCAACTGCCAGAAGATCTTCACACATGATGGATGCTGTTGGACTGATGCAAAAAAACCCCGCATGAATAAAATCATTTACCGAAGAGAACAACCAGTGACTGTATAACTGCATTTAGTACTGACAGCCCAGGCAAATTCAGGAAGTGTTCTTAGCACATACTAATATCCTTCAGTATAACTGGTAAGAGATTGCATTAAAGATCCTGTTTCAGGTACTTATGTCAATAACTATTTCTTAGCTTCTTGGGAGCTTCCTTGAGCCTAGAAAATTAAATATCCCAGTCTAAGCACAGGGCACCTTGCCACTGCCAGACTTCACTGTTTTGAACATAGAGAAAAGAACTATTCCCTCCTGGAGGAAAAGCGGGAAAGCAACATCATGCATGAGCTCCTTGTGCTGCGCTCCTTTGCCCCATCCTGGGGGCACCAGCTGGCACTTAGTGATAGGAGACTGCCTGCCCTCATGTAATGAGGAACTGGGGAGCACCCAGCCAGTGGTGTGGCCAGCAGAAAAGGTTGGCTTTCACAGCAGAACATCAGGGCTGCAAATCCAAGCAAGATGTTTTCTACAAGCCCTTTCTCGGTAGCTTCAACCCCACAAGCATCACATGAGTGTACTCATTTCTGTGCATAGTCTCACTGAAGAAACTCATGGAATCACATATATGCCAGGTGGCAACCCAAGCTTTCCCACATGGAAGAAAGTACTTGGCACCTTGAAAAGAGCCTGTACCCTGCAGGTTTGCAGGGAGTTGGTGTAAAGCTCTCAACTGGCTTGACATGGTGCATTGGAGGAAAATAAGTTTAGCCCAGCTTGCAAACTAATGGATGCATTTATAAAAGCCAGAGACACAGGGAAGAATTTGGGCCTGTCTCCTTCGGGAATAGTCCCATGGCTTGCACATATTGCCTTGGTGTGGTTAAAATGCATGTACAGACAATGATAAAGTCAACTAGGCATCATTATAAACGCAACAAGCTGTCATGCCAAATGCAGATTACCTGTAGGTACTTTCAGACTATTGCTGCCATCAGTTCCACTGCCAGGCTGTTTTCTGAGGATAATCCAGGTATTATCAGATTTATCATTTTTTCCTTCTCACTCCATTTCTCATAGCCAAATGCATCAGCAATTCACCTGTTCAGCAACCATTATAATTTCTTTTTCTTTTTTTGACTTATTCATTTCATCTCTGAATAATTTTGCCATGCTATTTTTATCATATTTATATAACAAATACTAGTGCAGTGCCATTCTCCTATTATTTGACCATCACCATAAAGCATGAATAAAACTATTTCCTGGTCCATGGAACACCACTTGGAAGCAACTCCAGTTATTGGAAAAGCTGGGGCCCAGTAAATGTCCTGCCTCATCTGCTAGCCTCATCCCACCCTTCTCTTCAAGCGTGATACACTCCCAAAAGGACTTGGAAATACCTCTGAAAATAAAATTGCCATATTCACAGGCTGTGAAATGAAAGGTAATTCTTTTACCCGACTGGAGGAGATGCCCTATGATAAAGTTCCTGTATGCCAGTGATAATAAGGCTATGCTGTGCTGAATGCTGACAGGGAAACATCCATCAAATTAAACAAGATGAGGTAGTACTATGAGAAAGGCAATGTTTCCAGCCCTGTTTTCAGTTGGGAGCCTGAGAAAGTGTCATTGCCATGAAAGCAGTTCTGTGGCAACACTAGGAGCTGAGCCTACATTTTCCTCATCCTCCTCCTGCTCCCTCCAGCCCAGGACTATTCAAAAGCAAAGGCCACATTTAATTTTCATTTGGACAAGAAACACAACATAGTTTTCATACAGAAAAAGCAGAGCTACAGATCTGGCAGCCAGAGCAGAAATAGCCAATTTTTAAATAATGGGTGATGAAAAGGAGGAGGTTAATAGGAAAAACGGGAAAAAAAAGTAATAACAAATTGGATGAAATGGGCCTGCCTGGTAAAGGTGTTTTGCGGAATCAAACTCTATAACTCAGTTAAGGGTTATAAAGTAGGTATGTGTTTATTCGCCAGTGGGCGCGAGGGGGTAATCCTCCTAACTCGCACACCGTATGGTCTAACAAGCAGATAGTTATAGTGTAAAGACATGCCTATTCATAAACGTCTGTTACATATTCATGACCTTTCCCCGCTTCCTTTTATAATTAGATTCGAGAAGCTTCTCCCATACTGGCGCAGGCGCAGTGTCTCCTGGTGGTCGTGGTCTGGTGGCTCAGAGCTGAAGTAGCTTTCATCTTCCTCATGAATCGTCCCTGAACCCAATCTGTGCGCAGGCGTAGTCTCATCCTGATCAAGCTCCAAGACCACAGAGCAGGATGCAGTCAGCTTTCTGCTGTTGTGCACATTCCAGCTTTCCCTTATCAGTGAATGTCTGTGAATGAGCTCCTTCCTTATCAACATCCAGGATCTTCAAGGCCTTTCCTAGCAGACAGCGTGCATTTCAGTGAGCTAAGTCCTCTAAGTTTTTCTAACTTCTCCCCTATATCATATGCCCGCTCATCAAAGGAGCGGGGTGGAGAGCTCCTGGTTAGTCTTCATGGATTTTAAAAAAAGCCCCAGCACTGTAAGAAGTACATCAGGTCAGTCCAAGGGGCTGAGAGCAGGCTGGGAGCAATGTGCCAGACACAGGCTGTCCTCCCCTTGCCCAAGGTTGGTGGAGAGATGTGAGAAACCACCATAATCCATTGCCGCCTCAGGGCCCCTCTCAATCTTGCTGAGAAATGGGCAGTGGATTACCCTTTTCTCCCAAGAGGACAAAAGTTGTATGTAAAGGAACACCAGAAAATGTCGGCAAATAAAATTTTCTAAGACTCATTTTGGAGTTTTAGAAAGTAAGCATCAGGCCTGGGCAACATGTGGGAGTGATCTCCATCAATCATGTGCAACAAGACAAGGGCTGGTTACAGAATATATTTCCCACTTGCATGCATATGTATACATTTTCCCAGAAATCTTATTCATCTTCTATTACTTTCCAAGGTCTAATTTTAGTGTTATGAAACTTTACAACAGTCAGATTTCTTGCTAATTTGGAGCTGGCTCCAGCTCTCTGCTTGTCCTTAGCTTTAAGATAGACGCAAACTCCAAACAGAGGTGATTACAGAATAAGACACATCTGTTCAGGACAGAGTATACTGAACACGTGATATTATCATTTTCAAGGAACAATGTCTGGAAAACACCGTTTTAAAGAAAACATGCTATCAGAGAGACATTCTGTCTAACTTTCAAAAACCACAACTGCTTAGAGGAAAGTTAATTGTACTTTAGCTTAAATCAAAATATTCCACTTCGTGAAAATTTCAAGATATTCCACAAATTGTATCACTCTGGTAGAATCATAGAAGAGTTTGGGTTGGAAGGGACCTTAAAGATCATCTAGTTCCAACCTCCCTGCCATGGGCAGGGACACCTCCCACTAGATCACGCTGCCCAAGGCCCCATCCAACCTGGCCTTGGACACCTCCAAGGATGGGACATCCACAACCTCCCTGGGCAACCTTTTCCAGTGCCGCACCACTCTCATGGTGAAGAAATTCTTCCTTATGTCAACCCTAAATCTGCCCCTCTCCTGTTTATACCCGTTCCCCCTCATCCTATCACTATAAGCCTTTGTAAAGAGTCGCTCTCCAGGTTTCTTGTAGGCTCCTTTCAGGTACTGGAAGGTCACTATAAGATCTCCTCGGAGCCTTCTCTTCTCCAGGCTAAACAAGCCCAACTCTCTCAGCCTGTCCTCATAGGAAAGGTGCTCCAGCCTGCTGATCATCTTTGTAGCCCTCCTCTGGACCCATTCCAACAGATCCATATCCTTCTTATGTAGAGGATTCCAGAAATGGACACAGTACTCCAGGTGAGGTCTCACAAGAGAGGAATAGAGGGGCAGAATCACTTCCCTTGACCTGTTGGCCACGCTTCTTTTGATGCAACCCAGGATACAGTTGGCCTTCTGGGCTGTGAGCGCACATTGTCAGCTCATGTTGAGCTTCTCATCAACCAGCACCCTCAAGTCCTTCTCTGCGGGGCAGCTCTCAATCACATCATCCCCAACGTGTACTGAAAATGGGGATTTCCCCGCCACAGGTGTAGGACCTTGCACTTGGCCTTGTTGAACCTCACGAGGTTCTCACAGGCCCACTTCTCCAGCCTGTCCAGGTCCCTCTGGATGACATCCCATCTTTCCGGTGGGGCAACTGCACCACTCAGCTTGGTGTCATCTGCAAACTTGCTGAGGGTGCACTCAATCTCGCTGTCATTATCATTGATGAAGATATTAAACAGCACCGGACCAGTACGGACCCCTGAGGGTCACCATTTGTCACGGATCTCCATCTGGACTTTGAGACATTGACCAGTACTCTTTGAATACGACCATCCAACCAGTTTCTTGTCCACTGAATAGTCCACCCATCAAATCCATATGTCTCTAATTTAGAGAGAAGGATGTTGTGGGGGACCATGTCAAAGGCTTTACAGAAGTTCAGACAGATCACATCCGTCAGTTTACCCGTGTCCACTGCTGCGGTTACCACATCATATAAAGCCACTAGTTTGGTCATACAGGACTTCCCCCTGGTGAAGCCATGGTTGCTGCCATTAATCACCTCCCTATCCTCCATTTGCTTTAGCAGAGCTTCTAGGAGGATCTGTTCCATGATCTTCCCAGACATAGAGGTGAGGCTGACAGGTCAGTAGTTCCCAGGGTCTTCTTCTACCATTTTTAAAAAGGGGCACAATGTTACCCTTCTTCCAGTCACCAGGGACTCCTGATTGTTATGACTTTTCAAATATCATGGAGAATGGCTTGGTGTGGGCGTGAAAGATTTCACTGTGGCATGTATGCTGGGACAAGTGGCCGATGCCTTGGCATACTCGTGATATTAGCAGATATTAGCAAAGATTTAGTGGAACCACGAAAGACACAGGAGGACAGTGATATTTCATATTTGGAGCCCAGGGAAGGGCCATCAATGAGTGCCGATGATCCCTTTGATCCGGGGCCAGCAGACCGTGAGAGAACTTAGATTTATTTTCGTCCGTGGAGGTGCGGTGACCTTAAACAGCTACAAACTTTTCATGAGATTTTTTTGCGGGAGGCTGGAGACTCGAAAACCTGTAGAGGAAGTACTAATTGCTCCGCTGCCGCCGCAGGCCATGGGGAAACCACTACCCCAGGCCGAGGTGGGGCCACCTGCTGCTGCTGCTGCCACCGCTTTCTGTAATGCAGGCAGTTTCAGAAATTACGTCGGTAGCAGTTAAAGAATCAAGCCAGTTTAAATAATTCGATATTACAACAGACACAGCTTTTTGGCTTATCAAACGCTTATAAAGATATCAGATGTCAGAAAGCTGAAATAGGCATGACCCGTATATGGTATTTATAGACAGATTGAAGGATGCATTCAACAAGCAGATAGACAACCGAGCAGTTAAAGAAGCCTTAATTTTACAATCAGCAATAAAAAATCCTAATGACGAGTGTAGAAAGATATGGTGCGGTCTGAAAACTCCTACAACAGCAGCTGGGATCATTTACCTATCAAGCACAGCTGGTGGCTGCTGCCCTGACTGTACACTGGGACAGAAAGATGTTCTGTTATATGTAGCGATTAAGGCACGGATCTCATCGATGGGGGCGACAATCAAGATCAACTTTATTGAGAGGGTGCAAACCTTATATAGTGCCTCTGTATCCAGTAACAGCTATTCCAGTGAATTTCCACCCGTGAGAATCCTGCAGTGCAGCGACAGAGTGCAACCCCCTGTTTTCCACAGACGTGCCCATTATCTTCATGTTTTCTGCCTAGTGTAATCCTTTCCTATAAACCCACGGGTCTTAATGAAGATTCCAAGGTCTCAACAAGCTAATAAGCATGAGAACATTGGCCGTTTGTTCTGTACTTGCTGCTAATATCACAGGCACACCAAGGTATTGGCTGTTTGCCCCAGCATACACGCAATACTGGAATCTTTATGCCCACAGTTATAGATGTGGCAAGGAGAGACATTTTAAACGAGATTGCCACATGCAATGCCAGGATAGAGGGCCTAAAATCTGTGTGGAAAGGGTAAACAATTTTCCAGTTGGTGTAGATTAAAATGGAATAAGAACAGGACAGTATTGTCAAAAACCCAGGAGCAAAGTATGGTTCAGAGGTGCGTGTCAACACAGATGCCTCCACAGCAAGCAGCAGCTCTCACCTTAGAGCAAGATCCAACGGCAGCGCTGGGATGGACGTGACCACCACCATTGCAGTAGTGCTGTAATCATCCGCAGTTCACAGAATACCTCTGAACATAAAAGGACCATTGATGGGTGGCTTTACTGCCTTGTTATTAGAATGATTATCAGTATCTCAGTTGGGAATCTTTGTTTTACCTGGGGTCATAGATGCAGGCTTTACTGGAATAATTTAAGCAAGGGTATGGACACCGTCTCCACTAGTATTAATACCAAAGGATAGCCGGATAGTACGATTAATTTTGTTCAAAGCAGCTTTGTTCCAACCTGACTCTATAGAGCGTGGCTCACAAGGTTTTGGGTCCATGTGAATCCCTGAAATACATTTGGTTTAGTCCTTACAAACTCAGCATCCTATGTTGAAATGCACATTAAGTTTAAAAAGGGGGGAAAGCCAGAACATCTTAAAATGGCTGTAGTACAACCCTTTGTTGTGCACGTTCCACTAATCTTGGTGGGGAGAGATGTGTTAAGTGCAATGGGAATAGGCATTGGAACCATGAATGAGTGAAAAATTGGATGAATTGCATAAGTTAGTGGAGGAGCAAATAGACCAAGGGCATATAGTCCCAATTAATAGTCCTTGGAACACACCTGTATTTGTGATAAAAAAGAAATCTGGAAAATGGCATTTATTACATGACTTTTCTAGACAAACTACAAGAGGCCTTAAATAAGCAGGCAGGCAATATTTCCTCTAGAGAAGTGTTGCTAAAACAATTAGACTTAGAGAATGCAAAAATGGACTTAGTGCACTGTTAATTGCATGATCACCTGTTACAAAGATTGCTTGTTTTACATGAATTGACTGATACCGACTTTACGAGAGCAATGCAAGTAATGGCTTGGATGCCTGTGCCTCCTTGGTTTATACCAAAGGGCACTAGAATTACTCAGCTGATTTGTTTTCCAGCAATTGTACCCCATGCAGGAAATCGCATATGGGGAGACGGAGGCTTTGGCTCAACTGACCAGTCTGTGATTCTATGAACGCAGAAACTACAGAAATCAGAACAATCTGCAAAGTACGACACTCACAGAGCAACAAAGAGCATTATTTTACCGGAACTGAAATACTTGTTCTGTTATTATCGAGTAGTCATAACCAACATAATATGGATACATTTAGCTAGCTTTGAAATGAGTGGTTGTGTGTATGTGCGTTTGAAGCACTTCAACCGTATGTAAGACTTAAAAACTGGTTTTGATTAATCTTGGAAATACATCTCTGGGACCTTTCAATCTCAAATGTCCACTAAGCCGGCCAACGTGGAGATTTACCGGGGGATCTTTGGCTTCAGAAGGAAAAAATTTAAAATACCTAGCAAAACAAAAAAAAAAGGAAAAACAGAGAGAGAAAAAAAAAGGAAAATACCCAGTCTTGTGGCTGTGTGCGTGTGAGTGCTCCTCCCCTTCTCCTTCATTTCTCCCTGAATGTGAAGGGTTTTTTTCTCTTTTCTGCTTCTTTGCTTAAGTCCAGAGGAGTTAACTGTATTAGCTCTCTAGGGGAATGCCATTTTTTGAGAACATTCTGCATTCCAGTGTCCCTTATCAGATCAGCAACTGCTGGGCCCTAGCACAGACAACCATTAGGGATATTAAGGCAATGAAGAGAGGAAAATTCAAAAGATTCATTACAAGTTATTGATATTGGATATTTTATCACATCAACCTTAAAAAACCAACCAAACAAACAAAGAAAAAAACATAATAAATAGACTTGAAATGATTACAATGATAATCACCAAGGGAAGAAGTATTTAGTTATTAGGCCAGGACCTGACAATCATTTATATCCCAATGACAAAGGAATATGCTAAGTGGTGCATGGCAAATAGTTTGTATTTACAAGTAGCTCTAATAGATTACCCAGGAAATATTGATATCCACCTACCAAGTCATAAATTGTTTTCCTCTTTACAAACATTACAAATAGAACAGAAGCCCTTATGTAGAGAGCAACTGGTTGACAGCCCTACAGTATTTACTGATGGCTCAGGAAAAACAGGAAGAGCAGTACTAACGTGGAAAGAAAATGGACAGTGCGCAAATAAAATGTAGTGTACATAACAGAAGGATCAACACTAAGAGTGGAATTATATGCAGTGCTAAAGCCTTTGAACGGCATCATAGTCCCTTCAATTTAGTTACAGATTCACAATATGTAGGCAGAGTAGTGCATTGTAAAGAAAGAGGATGGTTAAAACAGGGAATGCTTGTTTTTAATGTTAAAGCAGTTCTGGTTTCAAGTCACAATTAGAAGAGCAGAATTTAACATGATGCACATTCGGAGTCACACATCACTTCCAAGATTTATAGTCGAAGGGGACAAAATACCATACAGGCTGACAGCAGGGGCAGTCCAAGGCCCACTACCAAACATTATTCAAAAAGTGCTAACGTCACATAATTTTTATCACCAGTCTGCCAAGGCACTACGTAGGCAATTTAAAATATCACAGAATCACAGAATAACCAGGTTGGAAGAGACCCACCGGATCATCGAGTCCAACCATTCCTATCAAACACTAAACCATGTCCCTGAGCACCTTGTCCACCCGTGCCTTAAACACCTCCAGGGAAGGTGACTCAACCACCTCCCTGGGCAGCCTGTTCCAGTGCCCAATGACCCTTTATGTGAAAATTTTTTTCCGAATGTCCAGCATAAATCTCCCCTGGTGGAGCTTGAGGCCATTCCCTCTTGTCCTGTCCCCTGTCACTTGGGAGAAGAGGCCAGCACCCTCCTCTCTACAACCTCCTTTCACGTAGTTATAGAGAGCAATGAGGTCTCCCCTCAGCCTCCTCTTCTCCAGGCTAAACAACCCCAGCTCTCTCAGCCACTCCTCATAAGATTTGTTCTCCAGCCCCTTCACCAGCTTTGTTGCTCTTCTCTGGACTCGCTCCAGAGCCTCAACATCCTTCTTGTGGTGAGGGGCCCAGAAGTGAACACAGGATTCAAGGAGCGGTCTCACCAGTGCCGAGTACAGAGGGAGAATAACCTCCCTGGACCTGCTGGTCACACCGTTCCTGATACAAGCCAAGATGCCATTGGCCTTCTTGGCCACCTGGGCACACTGCTGGCTCATGTTCAGTCGGCTGTCAACCAACACCCCCAGGTCCCTCTCCTCCAGGCAGCTTTCTAGCCAGACTTCTCCCAGTCTGTAGCACTGCATAGGGTTGTTGTGCCCCAAGTGCAGGACCCGGCATTTGGCCTTGTTAAACTTCATGCCACTGGACTCAGCCCAGCGGTCCAGCCTGTTCAGATCCCTTTGCAGAGCCTCCCTACCCTCCAGCAGATCAACACTTCCACCCAGCTTAGTGTCGTCTGCAAACTTGCTAAGGGAATTTCATTATCATTATCCCGGAACTTAATAAAAATGTGCCCAGATTGTCAACAAATAACAACATTACAGCCTAGAGGAGACAACCCAAGGGCGTTAAGCACTTTACAAATTTGGCAAACAGATATTACTCATATACCCAAACTTAGAAGATTGAAATATGTATGTCTCAATTGACATGTATTGAAATACGATATGGGAACAGCACATACAGGGGAATATTCAAAGGAAATAATAGTGAAGTATTTTGTCAAGGCATTTTCAGCCTTGGAAATTCTCATGCAGTTGAGACAGACAATGGGCCAGGATATGTAAATTACCAATTGAGAAAATTTTTTAAACCTAGGGAATAACACCTCACAGGTATACCACATCCTGCACAAGGACAGGCAATAGTAGAGCGAGCCTATCAGATGCTGAAGAATATATTGATAAAACAAAAAGGGGGAATGAAGAATGAAACACTGAGGAACAGATTAGGGAAAGCACTGTATGTGTTGAATTGCTTAAATGTGCGAGAGAATTAGGGAATAGAGCAATTACCTATAGTAAGGTATTTTTTTCGTCTTTACAAACAGAGGGTCAGCAGCTCAACAAGGAAGGAGTCAAGGTATTATTAAAATCTTTGGAATCAGGCCAATGGGAAGGACTATATCAGTTAATAACATGGGGTTGAGGATATGCTTGTGTTTCCACAGGTCAAGGACCCAAGTGGATGCCAGCACAGTGTGTCCATCCGTATTTAAGCAGAGATGGTAATTATGACGAAGATGACAGCGATACTAATATTGAAAGTAATAATGCTGGGGCTGTATCAGCACGCATGGATGGGACAAGAAGTTTGAAGATGAACAATGGTTGAAAAACTTGTTATAAAGGATTTTTGGGTTGGAAAACTCATTTGGTGGATAAGGATTGATGAGCTATTAAAAAGGCTTTAATCAAAATTGCTTTTCTTTGCATTAGTATACTTCTGTGTATCTGTAGTAAGACATTTCTATGCCTAATCATGTGCCTATCATGTTTTCTGTGAAAGGTACAACGAGCAATTGATAGTTCGTGATCATAGAATCATAGAATCATAGAATCACCAGGTTGGTAAAGACCCACTGGATTATCGAGTCCAACCATTCCTATCAAACACTAAACCATGTCCCTCAGTGCCTCGTCCACTTGTCCCTTAAACACCTCCAGGGAAGGTGACTCAACCACCTCCCTGGGCAGCCTGTTCCAGTGCCCAAGGACCCTTTCCGTGAAAAACTTTTTCCTAATGTTCAGCCTAAATGTCCCCTGGCAGAACTTGAGGCCATTCCCTCTCGTCCTGTCCCTTGTCACTTGGGAGAAGAGGCCAGCACCCTCCTCTCCACAACTTCCTTTCAGGTAGTTGTAGAGAGCAATGAGGTCTCCCCTCAGCCTCCTCTTCTCCAGGCTAAACAACCCCAGCTCTCTCACCTCTTCCTCATAAGGCCTGTTCTCCAGCCCCCTCACCAGCTTCGTTGCTCTTCTCTGGACTCGCTCATTTGTAAACAAAGAAGGGGAAGATGCGGGCATGAAAGATTTCACTGTGGTATGTATGCTGGGGCAAGCGGCCGATGCCTTGGCATACTCATGATATTAGCAGGAAGCACAGAGCAAACGGCCGGTGTTCTCATGCTTGCTAGCTTGTTGAGGCCTTGGAATCTTTACTGAGACCTGTGAGTTAGTAAGAAAAGAATGCATTAGACAGAAAACATTAAGATAAAGGGCACGTCTGTGGTAAATAGTGGGTTGCACTCTATCACTGTAACTGTGGGATTCTCACAGGTGGAAATTCACTGGGGTAGCTGCTGTCTGGATACAGAAACATTATATAAGGTTTGCATCCACTCAGTATAGGTGATCTTGCTTGTTGCCTCATCGACGGGGTCCGTGCTTTAATCGCTACAGCTTGGCAACCACATCTGCCAATTCCCTCAGGATTCTGGGATGCATCTCATCAGGTCCCATAGACTTATAAATGTTCAGGTTCCTCAGGTGGTCATGAACCTGATCCTCCTCTACTATGGGAGGGGCTTTACCCCCATGGTCACCATCTTGCTGTCCCATGATCCAGGAGGGGTGAGGAGAGCAGTTATCAGTGAAGATTGAGGCAAAAGTGTTGTTAAGTATCTCAGACTTCTCCCCGTCTGTTGATATGAGGTCACCATTCCCAACCATCAGTGGGGGTACATTCTCTTTAACCGTCTGCTTCTGATTGACATACCTGTAGAAGCCCTTCTTGTTGGTCTTTACTTCCCTTGCGAAGTTCAGCTCCAGCTGCGCCTTGGCCTTCCTGACGTTATCCCTACACAACTGGGCAGCCTCCCTATACACGTCCCAGGTTACCTGTCCCTACTTGCACTGCCTATGTAGTTCCGTCTTCTTCTTCAGTTTAACCAGCAGGTCTCAACTCAGCCACGCTGATCTCTTCCCTTTCCTGCCTGATTTTCTACATATAGGGACTGAGCACTCTTGTGCTTTATGGAAAGCATCCTTAAATATCTGCCAGCTCAGTTCTGCTCCCTCATCCCTGAGGACCATATTGCAAGGGGTCCTATGACTGACTCCTTGAAGAGCTGGAATTCTGCCTTCCTGAAATTTAGGCTCCTGACTATACTCGACTGTCCCGTATCCCTCTGGACCTTGAACTCCACCAGCACGTGATCACTGAAGCCCAGGCTGCCTCTGATCCTAATGTCACTGATGAGTTCACTTGTATTAGTGACCATCAGGTCCAGTATTGCATCCCCTCGGGTGGGGGTCTCTATCAGCTGGACTAAGAAGTTGTGGAGACATTTTATAGGGAAGAAGGACTCGATGCTGTTGGCCTTGTTGACATCAAGCAACTCTGACAAGACCTTGAAACAGAGAGCTGAGAGAAAAACAAGAGCTAGTTCGGCGGGAAGAGGTACCAACTGAGAGAAAAACAAAAGAAGAAAAATATCAACATAGTTAATTTTAGTAAGTTGTTTTTTTAGCATGCACAGTTGTTTAGCCAATAATATGTTAGTAATAGCCTTATGGACAGCTACCTTTAGCCAATAATACACTGTAGATAGCCTCGTGGACAGCCTGTTATGTAACCCAAAAGGGTATATAAAGAAACAGCTAACTCAATAAAGGGCCTTCGATCCATCAGAGTGAAGTCCATGCCTCAGTCCCCTCGTCAAGAAATTATCTTCAATGAACTCCAGGAGTCTCCTGGATTGCCTACAGCTTGCTGTGCTACTTTTCCAGCATATGTCAAGGTGGTTGAAGTCCCTGAGTAGAATGGGATCTTGTGAGTGTGAAGCTTCCTCTAGCTGGAGGAAGAAGACTTCATCAGTTGGCTCTCCTTGATTGGGTGGCCTGTAGTATACACCAACCACAAGGTTCCCATTGGCTCCTCTGTCTTTAATTCTGACCCACAAGCTTTCAACCTGTTTGTGGCTACTCTTAAATGACAGCTCTTCACATTCTATCCCTTTCCTGACATAGAGGGCAACGCCTCCACCCCTCCTACCCAGTCTGTCCCTTCTGAACAGCCTGTAGCTGTTGATAGCCCACTCCAGTCATAGGATTCATCCCAGCACCCAGCTGGTAGTTGCTGCTTTTTCCATCTGAGATGAAATAAATTCAATAAACTACCTGGTTGTAGCTGGCTAAGACTGTTGACTCTGCTGGAAGCAAACCCAGTTCCTAAGCACACCACCATGATGTACCTCTAAGTAACTGTATGCTATTCGTTACCTCTCATCTTTGTGATGCTTGCATGGAAAAATCTTAATTAACCGCACTCCAGGGACTATGATCATCCCTGGCCACTTTCCTACCCTGTAGTTGAAGAGCAAAGCACATTTGTGGCTTCTCCAAGCTGTGGGCAGGTGGACCTCTGCAGCTTTCTTATCCCTGCATGGCACATTTCTGCTCTCTCGCACACGCCACTGAAAGGCCTGACAGAAGATAACCTCTCACAGATGCTCAGGGAAATAAGATGAAAAGAGGGGAATTCAGAAGATGCTTTCTGGAATGCACCTCCCAGGTTGTTCCATCCACAGGTTAGACACATCATGAAATGTAAGTGGTGTTTAATAGCCCTAGAAGTATCCTTCTTCCATGCATTCATCATTTTATAGTCTTTGGCTTCCAAAACCTTACCTTGCAATGTGTGAAATAGCACACTCTACTTCTTTTAAGCCTGCTTCCTGGTAAATACACAGGTCCTTCTGAGAAGAGAAATAGTCAACAACTATTTCCTATTCCTTTTCTTTGTGTCTTTCAGGAACGTGCATTTATCTATCAAATTCTCCTTCAATTGCCTTTTTTCAAGACTGCAAAATTGCAAAGGGACCATTCATTTGTCTATTCATAGTTAACTAGAAAACATACAGTATACATAGTTAACAGCAAAAAATACTAAAGGTACAGCATTTTCACCAGACATTTATTCTTAAACTGCTCCACTAGTACTCTTCTCCCTTTTCTACATCCAAAACTATCATCTTGGCTTATTTCCAAAATTGATGAATTATGCAAGCAATACACAGTGCTGCCTCTGGAGTGAAACTTAGTGGTCACCTACCTGGAAACACCAATTCATCTCCTTCTTTCAACTAGAATAAGGAAAACTGTGATTGATAATAAGAGCCATCCTAGAATGGAATCCATCTGCAGCCAAGTACAGGGTACAGTTGAAATGTAAATTAAGCTGGAGGAAATACCAAGGCAGGTGAAATATAATTGCCCAGGAAAAGATCCTGGACACAATTCTCCTGCATAATACTGATATTTCTGAAATCTGAAGGGCCTTTTAGATAACTAGTGTAATAATTACTTTGCCTTACTGTGTCAGTCATCCACATGGGTCTGGTTCAATATCTTGTGCTTTAAAATATTTCTTCCAAGAAGGAAGTCATGCTTGCTTTTCTTTTAAGCCATAAAGAAGGCAGAAATCTACTTCTTCCCCTGATGATTATCCATGGTTAACTATCCTCACTAAGAAAAACGTGTGGTTTGCTTCCAATTCAACATCTAACAGGTTTAGTCTCCAGTCCTTGGTTCTTGTTGCATCTTTCCCCAATAGATTAAGGAGTCCTTTGGTACCCACCAGGAAGAAAATAAGCACTCAGTTCTCCTCTGTATCTTTATGATAAGCTGAATAGATCACGTATCTTCAGCTGTTCAGGATGGGCCAGCTTTTACCCTTCCATTACTTTAGGCTCACATTCTTTTATCAAAGTGCTCTGAGGTCTTTAACCACTGTAAACAAGGCCACACAGCATAAGGACAGAGATATGAGGGGCAAAGCAGATCATTAAAGGTGCCAAAACACCACAGCAACAGTTTGCCCTCTGGAGTCTCAACTCCACCATGGCAGGGAAATCCACTGAAGGTTGCTAAATATGGAAAACCATGCAGCATGGGAAGTGGTTGGAAGCTAGAAAGCATCAACCAAAGGATGTTCACTCTGTTCTTACCCTCTTCCCCAGGCCCCATGGGGGACTGCTGCTGAAAACAGACTAGATGGACCTTTCATTTGACCCAGTGTGGCTGCTCTTACATTTTCACATCATCCCATTGTACTCATTATTACTTTTCTTGAAGTGTCACTCCCCTGCTATAATCTCAATAGCACATTACCACCTGTGTGAGCCACCTACACTGATTTAAGAGGTAGAAGGCTTATCGCTGGCACAGTTGGGTTCTTTAGTTATTCTGAGTTCAGCTGGAAAACATCTATAAATACAAATGAGACTCTGCTGGTGTGTTTGGAGTCCAGTACAAGGTGCTAGTGCTGCTAATTATTGAGTTATGACTGGTGTGCAAGGAGCTGATACTGTGAAATTTTGATCCCATCCTCAGGTTAATGCTAGCAATATTACAAAAGTCAGAGCAAAGGAACAAGGCTGTAGTTTATGTTAAATCAGCTCAAACTGGCATCAGATGACTTGAATTAGTACACAAAGAGCATATGAAACACATTCATTTTGTTAATAGAAATGCCTAGCTATATTAGCCTCTTTTTTGCTTACTATTCCTAATATTTTTCTATAATACAGAAAATTAGTTTTTATTTTTAAAATGCAATAAAATTATATTTCCTATTAAAACTTTAATATCAAAAAAATTGACCAATGCAGCAGATTACACATTAGTAATGTAGTTCTGACATAATTCATACTCCTCTTCATTCTGTTATGAACTATCCCTTTGCTAAAGTGCAGCAGTTTGCAACATATTCTTCAGGGAAAGTGAAATGTTTTTTTAAGGAAGAAAAGTGAATTAGACAAGATACTTCAATAATAACAGAATGTGGTTGGGCCAAACCTTTAGATAAAAGTATTTTAAGACAAAAATAAGCCCAAAACTTTTCCTACTCCACTAACCTGCTGAGATTTATGGGCTCCTTTTTTTTTTTTTCAAGATGCAAAGTTCACTATTCCAGAGTACAAACTACAAGACCAACAGGAATGCTACAAGAAGTTGCAAGTCTATTGCACAGCAGTGTCCACTGCTCCAGAGACTGTAACTGAAGCAACTCAAGCATGGAAAATCCCATTAAATGGAGCTACCAAGGGAGAAACACTTGAGTGTGCTTTTTTCCAGGAGGCCTGGTGAAGTAATGCTTCTCCAAATAGAGATAGTGCCCAAAATCAGAGTCAGCAAGCACTCTAAAAACTTTCAAGGTCACTAAGAATGATCTGTCCATTGTAGTCTAATCTCCTCTATACCTTTTGGAGGCAGTTGATGGCTCACAGTTTGCCAAATTTGGTGAAATAGTCCACCCCAGGTCCCAGTCTTGGGAGAGGCAGGTCAGCCCTGTGTTGGAATCTGTTAAGACAGGTTCCCCTCAATTGTCCCGGCAAGTACATGTTACTTCACTCAACCACAGCCTCAGTCTCAAGTACCTTAAGTGGTTTCCATACTGCCAAACGGGGGCTCAGATGAAGGTAGGAGTATCACTGCAAGAAAAAGGCAAGAGAAACAAGAATTTTCAGAATTAAAAAAGCAAGTCAAGCAAATGGCTGCAGTAAGGGGAGGGGAAGGCACATAAAAGGAAAACTGAGCAACCTGTTTCCAGTGGTGAAAACATGGACCAGAAATATTCTTTACTAGGCAGCCAAGAGGAGACCACATTTTTGGGTTACATCTGAAAGAAACAAAAGAAAGGGGTTTCAGGCTGGAAGTGAGCAATGTGAAAAATAGTCATCTGACCCATCTGTGTTCTGCACTGAGCAGAAGGGTAGAAGCTGGATGCATGGATGGGGAGTCTGGAAGTTGGCCCCTTGCTCAAGCATATTCTCTCTGGCCAAGACTTGGGGCTTTACAGCTCTACTTTGCCAGCAGGCTCTGCTGGCCTGTGCATCCACAAAACCAAGATCAGATCTTCATCCCCTTCTGTGCTCCAAATAGTTTGCCTGCATCTCCCAACCTGAACCATATGTGCTGTTAGTTACCAGTTGATGATTGTGATGCTAATTAAAACATACTAAGAGGCACACTATAAACACACACAGCACATGAAGGATATTAGCCAAGTGAGCTTGTCTCTTTCATTGTGCTTTTATTATGATGGTCCTCAGATGATGTTTTTAAATGAATTTTGGATAGTTTTCTTAATTCGTTTTATTCTACTTCATGGTAACAAAACTATCAGAGCTCCACAGGAATGATTCAGAGAAGTGCAATATTATTGGAACCTGTCCCTGTTTTCCTTACTGCTTACTTATAATTAAGCTTTATTGAGGTGTAAAATTAATAACAATTTTTTTTAAAACTGTTTATTGGTCCAGGTGTACTCTCAGGTGTACACAGATACTCCATAAAACTTCCTATTGCATAACCTCAAAGAAACATTGCTGGTTTGTACCAACTCCTATTGGTTTCTACTAAGATACAAAGTCACCATCCTGCTCAACCACATACCCCAGCAGAGTGTCTCTTCAGAGCCACTTACCATTGCTCTCTGTGCACAGATGAGTGGAGAGAATATTGCTGTTTTTCTACATGGAAGTGAGCACACATATTAGCTGCAGCTGATCCCCATAGTGCAAAGAGCTGGGTACCATACCTCACCTTTCCCTGCCCTTGGTGGGAATCAAGACCATACTGCAAAAAGCAAAGTAGAAACTGATACATTGCCTATTGCTGTATTTGCTCATTTAGGGGACTGTCATGATGCAGACATCTAGCATAGACATAATTGTAATCAGAGAGTAAGGTCTAATGATTAAAAAAAAGGTAGTAAACCTACCCAACGTGAGAAAGTTCTCATTGACCCCAATTTAGCCTGGTTTTAGATATTAGTGGGACCAGTTTTGGTCATACCTCCAACACCACCTTTAGTGCATCACTGGTTCAGGCTCTACCTTCCCACTCTTGGCCTTTGGTAGCCTTTTCATTGAGGAATACTTGGCTTCACCGGTCAGAGATGGCTGGTTTTGTTATTGGGGGGGGGGGTGTTTTGTTGATTTTAGGGTTTTGGTTTTTAAGGAAGCTTTTCTTGACAGGCAAATAAAGCATGTCTGCACCTTCAAATGGATTTCCCAAACTATATCATAGTTCAAAGCTGAATCCCACAGTGGTCAACAGGCTTTCTGCTCAATCCAGGATTTTAGCACTTATAGCACCCATTTTAGCACCATGCTGCTCTCCTAGAATGTGGTACTAATGGATTACTGTGCATTAAGTCCCTCATTACTGCTTAAATATTTATCAGAACATTATGTATTTAGTAGTTGAGGGAAAGAGACAGTCCAGCATTTTGCCATGCAAAAGGGTTAATTACAGACTGGATAAATCTCTATGAGTTAAAAAAATCGATAAAACATATGGAGATTGACTTGAGAATGTGTTATTTACAGCTAAATAAGCATTCAGCTACATAATCCCCATCTAGGATTTCCCCACAGGAAACACTACTAAAGTCAATATTTTATATCCATGGTCTACATTTATACACTAGCAAAACAAAGAAGGCTAGGTTCTTTTTACTGTCTAAAAACAAACAAACAGAGCTGACTGCTCATCTGAGGCAACTTTCTTGGCTGGAATTGGTGTCCTTAGAAATATTTGGAGAGTTTAACAGGGGTTTGCTCTGGCTACAACCTGAGGGTGTCTGAGGCACTCATATCTCCACCTTGTCCCACTATCAGTGGACCTGTCTCCATATTTTTGAACACTGAGTCCTGACTTTTTTTTTAAGTCTACACATCCATAAAAAACAAGCTAGCAAAATGTTTCCCTGGGGCTCTATCATACCTATACTATCTAGCACTGCCGGAGACACACATAGGTACATATGCTAGAAGAAAAAGTGAAAAACCAATGTCTAAAATGAACAAAGCAGCCTCTGTTTGCACTTCAGCAGGAAATAATATCCTGATGCTAACGTGGAGCCCACTGTCATCACTTCCTTCACTACAGTGGTCCACATTACACATATGTAGCATGCACATCACCATAATGACAGGCTTATTTATAATTAAAAGCCTTACTTAAGTTTGGGGTTTTAGCAGGCAAAAGACACCAGAAAACCCAGTTGTTCATGGAATTCAGCCAATGTTTGTCTCATAAAATAAGTTCTCTCAGCCTTATGAGGAACAGCTGAGAGAGCTGGGGTTGTTTAGCCTGGAGAAGAGGAGGCTGAGGGGAGACCTCATTGCTCTCTATAACTACCTGAAAGGAGGTTGTAGAGAGGAGGGTGCTGGCCTCTTCTCCCAAGTGACAGGGGACAGGATGAGAGGGAATGGCCTCAAGCTCCACCAGGGGAGGTTTAGGCTGAACATTAGGAAAAAATTTTTCACAGAAAGGGTCATTGGGCATTGGAACAGGCTGCCCAGGGAGGTGGTTGAGTCACCTTCCCTGGAGGTGTTTAAGGCACGGGTGGACGAGGCACTGAGGGACACGTTTTAGTGTTTGATAGGAATGGTTGGACTTGATGATCCGGTGGGTCTCTTTCAACCTGATGGTTCTATGATTCTATGATTTTAAGGTAACTTATACTGGCACTGTGAAATATTGTTCATTATAATGGAGTAGCTGAGATAATGTTTTCTAATTTCCTTTTCTTAGTCAGTAATTAAATAAAAAGTCATGTCTAAATTATAGTATTGGATTGAATGCAGACAAGGGCCCCATGCAGGGAGTTTATGATATACACTTCCCACATTTTGTAGCCATTAAAAACATTTATTTTTCCTTTTCTTTTAGTCCATTTACATTTGTTCTGAACTCTCGCTGTGTTTTATTTGAAGCTCTTAAAAGTGCCAATGTACATAAGTCAATCAAGAAGTTAAATTAAGAAAAAAAACCAAAACCCATATTGACTTGTTTATGAGAAATATGCACTTTGAAATATGAACTCCACGACCTAATGACTTACTGACTTTGCAGGAAATATCACTGTCTGGGTTGCTCTGCACAGATAAGCACATTTATAATCAAATTAAGAGGCCTTCTAATATATATCTTAGCATAACTCCAATAATGTGGTTCTCTGAGCTCTTCCCCATCAATGAAGCCATTAACATCTGCAAATGCTCCATGAGGGTTTGACTCCTTCTAACAAAGGTTGCCAACCTCAAAAAATTTTTCCTTGTTGCTACTTGTCTCTTGGTTTGCCCATGCTCATGGGGTCACAGAGTAGCTCACCACATTGCTGAGTGCCTCCTTCATGCCACTAACATCTCTGTCACGCCTCTTGCTCTCTTGCAGTCACCAAAGAGAAAGAGGCAACTCCAGAGGCAGATTTACTGAACCAAATTGAATCATCTATCTTAAAAATAAATTACCTTCCCTCTGGAAGCACCTCTCTCTTTCCATTGATAGGGAAGGCATCCTAGGCTGCCAGGTTAGTCTTGTGTATCTAACTTCAAAAATGTGGGAACCTAGCCTATGTTTTCCAACATAAAATTAAGATACTGTGCTGTTGGAAGTGTGACTTCTTAGATCAACTATGTGACATGGTAGATACACAAAGTTCTCATAACGTGTTACTTCAGCAAGGTCAAGGCATTAGGAAAATACTAGTTAAGGTCATTATATTGGTCCCTTACTGACACCTCACATCAAAACCCTGATGCTTTCACTGGAATTTAACATCTTTTGCTTCCTATAGCTTGCCTATCCTAGTGAAACGATTGCCATGTTTCACTCTAGAAGTGGCTGCATTCCAGTGGAAGGCGAAGTGTTCCTGCATGCAGATTCCTGGACCTTGTTCAATAAACATAAAACTTTAATTGTATATTTGGATTGCTGCAAATGGAAGGGGCTGTGTTACCCTAATGCAATTTCTGGGAACATAAGCCCACTCTATACTTCGGGGCTCAATTAATTAAGATACATTAAATACAGTACAAGGTCTTCCTCCCAGCAGCACAAACATCTGCACTTCATTGTACAACTTGTGCCTCTCCTTATAGCTACAGAGACAGCTAAGGTCTCATCCAAAACCTATTAAAATCCATGGAAAGATACCCATTTACTTCAGTGTGGCTTGGATCAAACACCAAGGTGACATTGTGAGGACAGTCAACCTGGAAAGCAAATCACAACTAATTTGCAACTGGGAAAATTTGGACTGAGTAAATCACTTGAGCTCCAAGCCCTAGACATTGAATGTCTCAGTATAGTGTGAAAAAAAACATAGTAAAGGACTTTATGATTGAATTGTTGTAAGACTGCACTCCAGAGATGATTTTCCTATCTCTCACTGAAACATAATGGTCCCTAGCTCCAATACTGTTTAGTTTTGTTATTCTAAGCAGAAGATGCTTCAGTCTGCAAAGGGGGTTTTTATGCTAATCCTTCATAAACACACAGATTTTCAGTTCCCTAATTCCCTTGTCAACAGGTTTCAATATACAGTGACAATGGGAAAGATTAACTAACCTCATTTTAAAAGACAGTCAGACCAACCAATGAGTTATCTGGTCATCAGAACAAAAAATTACTATCTGTGTCTGATTAAAAGATCAAGGAATGACTAGTATGGTGCCTAAAGTGAGATCGATTAATTTTCTCTGGTGTAGTCCCCCATAGTACCAATCTGTGATGATACAACATATAGTTGTCACTAAATGAAAGCTATGAAACTAGCAAAAGTTGTAGATCATTTTTTTTTCTCAATGAAATGCTGTATATCAGGCTACTCAGGGAGGTGCTTGATTCACCTTCCCTGGAGGTGTTTAAGGGATGGGTGGACGAGGTGCTAAGGGGCATGGTTTAGTGTTTGATAGGAATGGTTGGACTCGATGATCCGGTGGGTCTCTTCCAACCTGGTTATCCTATGATTCTATGATTCTATGATATCAAAGAATCAAAACAGCAAGCATGTAAAACTGGAGTCAACTTCACATCAAGGTGCTCAGATGTAGGCACCTGTGTGTCTACATCTCAGCTAGGTATCCAGGCTCCCATTATAGCCCATGAGACCATGTGGAGAGCAATTCAGCTCACCCAAGAGCAAACCTCTCCAATGCTCAGCCAAATACTTAGTCCAACAATTATATTAACTACTATGAGGGTCCAGGCATCCAGGTCATATGGATACCTACACATAAGGGTCTTTATTTGGGCACAGTCTCACCTCTGGTTTGCCCTATATGGTACTTGACAAGGAGAAAGTGTGCTTGACTTCAAGGCATCAAAATATTTCATACTGAATATGGGTCTCAGTAAGCAGTTGTCATATTTTTCAGCAGCCCATAGGCTGACTCAGATTATTTGGTAGATATAGCATTTGTCCTTGCAAAGAAATTCTTTACATGTCCTGTCTCACTTGCATTTATGTAGCAGCCTCCAACTGCAGCCAAGGATGTGGCCAAGAGGTACTTCTCCTGTAGAAACATGAAGAAATGTCTTTTCTTAATAAATGTAGTTATATATGATGACTTAATTTGGTCTTCTTACTATCATCTCCAAAACTTATGTCTGTAACTGACTCAAGAAATGAAGTAAAATAATTTTCATGTATTGTTCCCCTGGTATTCATGAAAAATACTTAAAACAGTGGAATCAGAAGTTAAAAATTTAATCTCTGTCAGCCTTAAGGAGAAATGTCAAATATGAACTTTTTCTGCCTTACAGAATGTTTTAATAAGAGAAAAGAATGGACACAAGCATTTTAATTCAGTTGAGCTATCTCTGTATTCTGTGGTTGGAATACATCCTAAGTTTTGAAGGAAATTGTATTATTTCTCCAAGAAGGCAGCTACAAAATACAGATTCCTGTTGTTCCCCGGTGGCACAAACTTAAGAAGTCAAAAATAGGAGCTAAAACAGAAAACAAATGTCCTAGGCACACAGTGAAATGGAGCAAAGCAAGGTAGAAGGCTGTAGAAAACATTTAGCTCCACCTCGTTTATTTCAGTCCTACAAAATTAACTCTGCTCCTACTGAACTGAACCAGAGCTTAAAAGAAGGGAACAATTATCATGCATCTGTTTTGGTCACTATCATTTCCAGTTTTTGATCAGATAATAAAGCTGGAAGACACCAAATCATAAGAGATACTCCATCCAGCTTCAAAGTAGTCACCTGAGGAGCAGGTCACATCTTCAGTGAATGCAATCAGTTGCCAGACGAAAGGGGAAGGCTTCCTTAGTGCTTTACTGGTTGCAAAACACTACTTTTTTGCTTGACTGGGAAAATAAGCCTTCATCCAACAGCTCAGAGGCTGCTCTAATAGACCTATGCATCTCAGCATGAAGGAAAGGATCACATACAATTCACAGCAAACCCTGGAAAAATTGGAGTCTACTTGGGACACTTTCCTGGAGCTGGTTCATTGCACATCCCTGCCGGAGGTTAGCCTGGAAAGGACAGAAAGTAACCTTTCTGTCCCCACTCCCTTCTCCACTCTGACTTTCCTCCTCCCTGCCATATCTGCCTTCCTTAATTATTTTTTATTTTTTGTCTATGCATCATTTTGATAAGTGCCATGAAAATTCATGTGCTGGTAATCTTGCAGTTAATATGTGAGAAATAGCTGTGAAACTAGATTGGTCTTTTCTCTCTTCATGCGTACAATAATTATGCATGCAATGTCCCTGCTGGCACCTGGAATTGACTTGGATCTTGGAAAAGTACTGGAAAATTTCAATAAATAGAAGCCATTAAGATATTTGTAGTTTCTATTGGTAGCTGAAAGGGTGTGTACAGGAGACAACCACTGAGAAAAAAAGCAAGACAAAGTTTTCTACACTTCCCATCCTTTTTTAAGTGCAAAATCTGAACCAAACAACCCACTTTAATAATTTGTTCTCACTAAGGTATTTAAAACTGAAGAAAATTACTTCTGCCATCCATGCCCTTCTACAGGGAGAAGTTGACATCTCATAGAGACAGAAGTGTTCATGAATGGAGTAGCCATGCATGATGATCTCTGGTGACAACACATCTGTATCCCAACAAGAGCTTCAGGGCCGTCCTAAACCATGACTACAAATCTCTCTTCTGTATATGTGAGGAGAACTATTAGACATTCTGGGGGCCTGAAAGGGTCAAAGACAGAATAATGAAAGCCAAGAGCCTGGAGAGCAATATTCTGTCTGGCCTGAAAGGGTCAGGAACAGAATATCATGCCAACAACAAAGCTGCTCCTCCTGACAGGGAGGTTGTGGACTATCAGGGCTCTTGGCAACATGCTTAGTTTCTCATCATTCCAGGGCCCGAGTTAAATATATTTCAAGAACACCTGCAGGTCTAAGATAAGACCAGCACAAACAGAAGAATGTGTGAATCCTTGAACAGACACGTAGTCCCTCACTTGTAGAACTTGCAGAACTTGTATTCTCACGGTAAGAATAGCGGTAATGTAAACAGTGCACTCAAGCTTGGTAGAAACTGACAAGCTCTCCCAGGAGAGTATAAAAACTCTGGTTGAGGAATAAAGAATTGCTACTTGCCACCAGAGCAGTAGTCCGTCTAGTCTCTCTAAGACGTCCCTGTGAGCTGGTCTCCGTCATTTGGTGCCGAAACCTGGGATACTCGGTTGCTAAAGGACAGGACGTCGCTCGCCTTCACGAGCCGCGGTTGGTAAGTTGGAATCGAGGGCGAGGACAAGGGATTTTGAGGCAGACGAAAGAAAAGAGAAAGAGAGAGAAGAATAGAAAGAAAGAGAAAAGGAAAAAAAGAGAAGAATAATAGAAAGAAAGAGAAAAGGAGAAAAAAAAAAAGAGAGAGAGAAGAATAGAAAAAAAAAAAAAGAAAGAAGGGAATTTCTTTGATTAATGAACGTAACATTTTTGCAAGTATGTTAAAGTCCCTGCTTTGTGCTAGGGGGGTAAAAGTTACAAGAAAACAAGTTGATCATTTTTTAGATTTCGTACAAGAAGTTTGTCCATGGTTTCCTAAAGACGGTACAATTAATATTGAAACTTGGAATAAGGTAGGAGATAAGATTCAAGGCTATTATACTATTCATGGGCCTGAAAAGGTCCCTATTGATGCCTTCACCTTGTGGTCTATGGTTAAAGAATGTTTAAGAGGAGACACAGGTGATGAAAAGTGGGTAAGAGAAACGCGCTCCTCCATTAAACGACTGTATCCTTCGCTTCCCTGTTCTAAGTCTCTGGATGCTTTTCCACCCCCCCACCCCCCCCCACCCCCCCCAGGGTCCCGGAGCTCCGCTCCAGCCGCTCACCACCACCACTGCCGCCATGAAACCACGTGGTGCTGCAATCGTCTGCACTTCACACAATACCACGGAACGTAAACGGACCATTGGGGGGTGGCTTTACTAACTTGTAATTAAAATGATTGTCAATAATTCGATTGGGAATCCTTGTTTTACCTGGGGTCATTAATGCAGGCTGTACTGGAACGATTTAAGCAAGAGTATGGATGCTGTCTCCACTAGTGTTATGAACACCATTTCCACTAGTATTAATACCAACAGATAGCCGAATAGTGTATTTAATTTTATTCAAAGCAATTGTGTTCCAAGCTGACTCTGTAGAGCATGACTCACAAAGATTTGAGCCCATTAGAATCCCTGAAATACATTTGGCTTAGTCCCTATAAACTCAGCCTCTTATGTTGAAATGTAGTGTAACCCTTAGTTGTGCACGTTCCACTAATCTTGTGGGGGAGAGATGTGTTAAATACAATGGGAATAGACATTGGAATTATGAACGAGTGAAAAATTGGGTACATTTCAAAATTTAGTGGAAGAGCAAATAGATCACAGGCATACAGTCCCATTTAATAGTCCTTGGAACATACCCATATTTGTAATAAAAAAGAAATCTAGAAAATGGCATTTATTACATGACTTTTCTAGACAAACTACAAGAGACTCTAGATAAGCAGGCAGACAATATCACCGCTAGATAAGTGTTGCTTAAACGATCAGCCTAAAAGAATGCAAAGATGGACTTAGTGCATTGTTAATTGCATGATCACCTGTTACAAAGATTGCTTGTTTTACCAGAATTGACTGATGCCAACTTTATGAGAGCGATGCAAGTAATAGCTTGAATGCCTATGCCTCCTGACTTTATATCAAAGGGCACTAGAATCATTCAACTGATTTGTTTTTCAGCAGTTGCACCCCATGAAGAGACAGAGGCTGTGGTTCAACTGACCAGTCCGTGATTCTATCAATGCAGAAACTACAAAAGTCTACCATAAGTGAAATATTTGTTAGACAATCGATATAAGCCTTATTAGATAATGCATCTACGTAATTTAAGTGTTGTATGTTCCCGGTACCGTGTGTAATTTAAACATCTGTAACATGGAAAAATTGTGGATCCAATAGTGATAACCAACATTGTATGACTGTATTCGGCTAGCTGAGAAATGAGTGGGTGTGAGTGTGTGTGTTTGAAGCGCTTCAAATGTTTGTAAGACTTAGAAATTGGTTTTGATTAACCTTGAAAATATATCTCTGGGACCTTTCAATCTCAAATGTCCACTAAGCCGGCAAACAGGTAGATTTACCTGGAGATCTTTGGAATGAAAGGCTTCAGAAGGAAAAGTTTTAAAATACCTAGTAAAAGAAAAAAGTTTTAAAATGCCTAGCAAAACATGCAGCTGTATGTGTGTGAGTGCCCCTCCCACCCTTCCCTTTCCTTTCTAAGTTTTTTTTTTCTTTCAGCTTTGCAGCAGTCTAAAGGAGTTAACGGTGTTATCTTTCTAGGAAAATGTTGTGAGAACGCTCTGCATTCCACTGTTGCTCTTCAGCAATTGCTGGGTCCTAGTGCAGACAACCTTTAGAGATAATTGAGGCAATAATAGACGAAAATTCAAAAGCTTCATTACAAATTATTGAGTGGATATTTTGCCACATTAACCCCAAAAACTATATTCACTAAAATTGAAATGATTATAATGATAATCACTAAAGGAAGAAAAAGAAGTGTTCAGTTATTAGGCCAAGGCTCAACAATCATTTATATCACAATGATAAATGAATATGCTAAGTGCTGCATAGCAAATATTTTGAATTTATAAGTAGATCTAATAGATTATCCAGAAAGTATTGACATCCATTTACCCAGTCATGGCGTTATTGAACCATCTACTTCTCCATGGAATTCTCCTATATTTGTAGTAAAAAAGAAAACAGGTAAATGGAGATTATTGCAAGATCTTCGAGCAGTAAATAAAACCATGCATCCTATGGGTGCTCTGCAACCTGGGCTACCTAGCCCTATGGCAATACCACCAAATTATCAGAAAATAATAATTGATTTAAAGGACTGTTTTTATACAATATTGTTAAATCCCGATGATTGCCAGAGATTTGCTTTTACTGTTCCTTCTGTCAATTACAGTGAACCTATGGACCGATATCAATGGGAAGTTTTACCTCAAGGTATGGCTAATAGTCCCACTTTATGTCAGAAATTTGTAAACAAAAGTCTTGAACAAACTAGATTGTGTTTTCCAACATTAATTTGCATTCACTATATGGATGATATTTTGTTGGCTGCTGAATCTGTGGAATTACTGACAGCAGCCTATTCTCATATGGAACAACAATTAGAGCGAAATGGGCTGAAGATAGCCCAAGATAAAATACAGCGAACCTTTCCCTTCAAATACCTAGGATTTCAATTGTATCCTAAGTATTTTGCACCACAGAAAATTGCTCTTTCAGTACGACAATTAACAACCTTGAATGATTTCCAAAAACTTTTAGGTGACATTAATTGGATACGGCCATTTCTGAAACTCACCACTTCAGACCTCAGCCCTTTATTTAAAATATTGGAAGGAAACCCTGACCCTAATTCCCCTCGTGGCCTGACTGAGGAAGCCTCTCAAGCCTTGACAAAAGTAGAAAAGGCCATGACAGATGCGAGATTAAATTATGCTGACATAAATAAGCCTTGGGAATTAATTATTCTTCCCACTAAATTATCCCCTACAGGAGTATTGTATCAGGGTGGAATCCTCTGTTGGATTCATGGCCGTCATGGTCAGAATGTTGTCTTAAAATCGTACCCCCATAAAGTTGCAGAGTGTGTGCAACAAGGTCGAAAATTAAGTATAACTTATCTTGGAAAAGAGCCAGTAAAAATAATCTTGCCTTATAAACCTGATCAAATTACATGGTTGCTCAATATGATGGATGACTTTGCCTTATCCCTTGCAAATTTTCCAGGAGAAATATCTAACAAGTACCCATTAAACAAATTACTCAGTTTTGCAACATATCACTCCGTTGTTTTTCCCAAAATTGTAAAACAAGCACCTTTACAGGATGCTTTGACTGTATATACGGACGGATCTTCAAATGGTCGTGCTGTACTATTAGCACCGCCTGATCATTTTGTTTGGATTTTACAGGATGTTTCTGCACAAATGGCTGAACTATATGCTGTTTACCAGGCATTATTAAAATATGCGCAACCTTTGAACATTATTACTGATAGTTTGTATATTGTACAGGCTCTGTGTATGCTTGAAACAGTACCAATGATACATTCTAAGGTAACTTTCATTCAACAGCATTTAAGTCTTATACAGTCCCTGTTGCTGCAAAGGGACTGCCCGGTTTTTGTGGGGCACATTCGTAGTCATTCTAATCTGCCTGGTCCTATGGCACAAGGCAATCAATTAGCTGATGATCTGACAAAACCGCAAGTATATAATATATGTAAGGCTAAACAACTCCATGAATTACATCACTTATCTGCCCGTACCTTAAGAAAAATGTGTAATATTACACGAGAACAAGCACGATTGATCGTTAAAGATTGCTCCTCTTGTGCTCCATTACTGCCTGCCCCTCACTACGGCATTAACCCTAGAGGCTTGTTGCCTAATGATTTATGGCAAATGGACGTTACTCGTATTCCAGCTTTTGGGAAACTTTCGTATGTTCATGTCACCATAGACACTTTTTCACATTTTTCCGTTGCATCTGCTCTGTCAGGGGAGAAATTATCGCACGTATGTACACATTTACTTCATTGCTTTAGTGTTACGGGGATTCCGAAAACGATAAAAACTGACAACGGCCCTGCCTACATTAGTCAAGGATTCAAAACCTTTTGTCAACAATTTTCTATTCAACACAAGACAGGCATTCCGTATAACCCGCAAGGACAAGGTATAGTTGAGAAATACAATCACCTTCTAAAAACTCAAATTAATAAACTAAAAAGGGGGACATGGGGAATAAAGGATACCCCATTTTCCTTATTATCACATGCCTTATTTGTTCTGAATTTTTTTACATTGGACGAAGATGGTCAGTCTGCTGCTGACAGACATTGGGATTATAAAAATAACAATAAGCCTGAGATATATTGGAAAGATCCAATGGATGGAAAAATACGTGGTCCTGATCCAGTACTAATCTGGGGCAGAGGGTATGTTTGTGTTTTTCCAACAGATGAAACCTCACCCCGGTGGATTCCGGAACGGTGCATCCGACATGCCAAAAACAAAAATGGGAAAGCTGGGGAGACGAATGAAAAGACTGTCGTTGAGCAGAGACTGGGAGACGAGGATCCGGTTGGTAGCAATGCTGCTGAGCACCCTATGGCTGATACAACACGGATGTAAGGCAGAAACCTATTGGGCTTTTGTCCCCAATCCTCCTGTTATCCATCCAGTCACATGGGAAGAACCAGTGGACATACCTGTATACAATAATCAGACTATGTTTATGGGACAATATTCTGATAAACATATTATGGCCTTTTCAGCAAACTTTAACTTTTCTGGAAAAATAGATGGAAATCCAATGTGTTTTCAAACTAATCATACTGAATTATTGTGTGAAGAAGTGATTGTTCAGCATGATTGGGATACTAATGTGTCGGCAGGGATTCATTGGGCTTTAGATTTTTATTATCCAAATCTTACGAATGGAAGTAAAGGTTCTGGAGTACCCCCACCGCATATTCCCCCATGTCGAAATTTATCTCCTCCACAGATGGATTTTGCACCATCTTGGAGAGTGTGTCACGCTAATGAAACAACGTGTTCAAATACATCTCTATGTGACTGGAATATAATTAATAAACAATTGTGGCCAATAAATTTAGTTTCTGGAATATGGACAAAAAATAATCGTACATTCTATTCTAATTTATGGAAGGCTGTTGCCGCCATGGGAAAAGTTAAGGCAAAAAACTAAATGTTACATGGACTCAAATAGGATCAGTATGGGCAATGGGAGAGACACAAAATGTCATTCAGTTTTATATGCGGGCTTGTGTTCCAGAACCTTATGTGTTCCTAAGTGGAATGTTGACCATTATTAATAATACAGTTAATTGTACCAACTGTCAAATTTCCAATTGCATAAACAGCACTAGTGATTCTTTTTTATTGGTAAAACAGCCTGATTATGTGTATTTACCTGTCAATCTATCGCAAAACTGGTATGCGGATAGAGGATCAGAGATATTGGAAAAGGCAACGCAGTAACTCATGCACCGGCATAAGAGAATGATTGGACTAATAGCAGGAATTACAGCCTTAATTACTGCTATTACTGTAACAACAGTAGCCTCCATTTCTTTGGCCACAAGTATTCAAACAGCCACTTATGTCAATAAGCTATCAATAAACATATCAAAGGCATTCCAAAATCAAATCAATTGGGATGAGAAAATTGAACTACGTTTGAATTCGCTTAAAGACACTGTTGATATTATGGGGAGACAATTGCAGATCTTAGCAACTCAAGAATCCCTTTTGTGCCATGCAAAATATCATACTATTTGTGTAACTCCAGTGAAATATAATTGCACTGTATTCTCATGGCAGAAAATCCAAAGTCACTTACAAGGCATTTGGGATAATGCCAATACTTCCTTGGACCTGGGTGAATTGAGGCAACATATTCAAGATATGTTAAATTCTCGTAAGATAGATCTATCTGTAGCTGAACAGACAGAAACTTTTGTCAATGCTTTAAAATCTGCTTTTCCGTCTTTTGAATCTTTCAAACAAGGGATTTATGGCCTGATAATAATTGCTGTTGTAATCTTGTTGGGACTACTTGTCTGTCCATATGTACTAAGACTTATCATAAAACAATTCCGACAAGTAATAGTAGATTTGAGAAAAATTAAATTGGAACATATTAGAGACAAGCCAATACCACTTTCAATTTAACAAATAAGAAAGGGTGGAATGAGGAGAACTATTAGACATTCTGGGGGCCTGAAAGGGTCAAAGACAGAATAATGAAAGCCAAGAGCCTGGAGAGCAATATTCTGTCTGGCCTGAAAGGGTCAGGAACAGAATATCATGCCAACAACAAAGCTGCTCCTCCTGACAGGGAGGATGTGGACTATCAGGGCTCTTGGCAACATGCTTAGTTTCTCATCATTCCAGGGCCCGAGTTAAATATATTTCAAGAACACCTGCAGGTCTGAGATAAGACCAGCACAAACAGAAGAATGTGTGAATCCTTGAACAGACACGTAGTCCCTCACTTGTAGAACTTGCAGAACTTGTATTCTCACGGTAAGAATAGCGGTAATGTAAACAGTGCACTCAAGCTTGGTAGAAACTGACAAGCTCTCCCAGGAGAGTATAAAAACTCTGGTTGAGGAATAAAGAATTGCTACTTGCCACCAGAGCAGTAGTCCGTCTAGTCTCTCTAAGACGTCCCTGTGAGCTGGTCTCCGTCATATATGCACAGGTGATAAAAAAATGAAAGCAAGACCATAAGATCCCATGACCTGTACGGTATCAGATATAGTCCATCACTGAGACTTTCACCACTTGAATATTCATGTCAACCTGACAAACTACCAAGATCAAAACAACCAAACCAGAGACATTTCTTTCTTTCTTTACAGTATGTTCCAATATATATTTTAATTTCAGTGTCTTAACTTCCCCTGTGTGTTGAACCCAGCTTTGCTTTATTTTGTTGATTATTGTTTGATCAGATTGCTCAGCCTCTTCCATATGAGGGCCATCTGCTGTTTATAAAGCTTTCTTACAGTCAAGTTTCCTGTAAAATACAACAGTTTTATTGGTATTTTTACTTTTTTTCAGAGGCCACTTCTGATTTCAATCCTTAAGTTTTGTTTTGAGGGGTTTTTTTGCATTAAAAATAGTAATCCAGTTTTCCTTAGACAATTAGAATCACTTTTGCTGGAGGGAATATAAATATCTCCATAAACACAAAAGTTTTCATCAGTCTCTAAGAACAGGAATATCCTGGTGGCTATTTTGAATATACACAGAGAATTAGACACTTTGAACAGACACAATGAATATCATGGTTAGTTAGAAAAATGTTTTTTTTCTCTCAGGGAATACGCTAACTAAAAGGGCAGAAAATTAAGCAGAACCTAGACTTGATTAATTAAAATATTTTCACTAAGATCTGAGGAAAACAAAAACAGCTCTGCGGTGAACAGTTTTTGTCTTATGTTTTACAAACTTTAGAGCAACTCTGAAGAAAACATTTCAACACTCATCCCTTTTACCCAAGTAAAACCATCCTCCGTGAAAAGTTTTGTTGAAACCAGTCCTAGTAAAAACTGATCTGTGTCAGGTACTAACTTTAGGGAATATCTCCCAAGCGCCTGCTTAAAGAGCAAGAAGTAAAGCTCATTTCCTTCTTAACACTAAGGTATTTGTCCTTTCTCCAGAAAACACAAATAATTCAATAATTAGTTTTTTTAAAGTCCTTCGAAAAGTACAGATACCAGGAAGAAAAGTTACATCTTTAAGGAAATTATATAAATGTGTCTATTACAGAATCACAGAATCACAGAATCACAGAATAACCAGTTTGGAAGAGACCCACCGGATCATCGAGTCCAACCGTTCCCATCAAACACTAAACCATATCCCTCAGCACCTCATCCACCCGTGCCTTAAACACCTCCAGGGAAGGTGACTCAACCACCTCCCTGGGCAGCCTGTTCCAGTGCCCAATGACCCTTTCTGTAAAGAATTTTTTCCTAACGTCCAGCCTAAACCTCCCCTGACGGAGCTTGAGGCCATTCCCTCTTGTCCTGTCCCCTGTCACTTGGGAGAAGAGGCCAGCACCCTCCTCTCTACAACGTCCTTTCAGGTAGTTGTAGAGAGCAATGAGGTCTCCCCTCAGCCTCCTCTTCTCCAGGCTAAATTATTAATACATAAACATAGCTATAACAGATATAACTGCAGCAATACTTAACTAGTTTGCATGGATTTTTCCGCTATAAACACCATCCTTGCCTTATCATGTTTAAATCTGTCATGGATGTCAGATATTGCCTTCTTAAGTGGATTCAATTCTATTACAGGCTTCTGCAGTAATGCTGAGCTAAAGTGTATCTCCATTTCATGTTCTTAAATATTCATAAGAAGCTTTGCAACATTAACATATTAGAAGACTTAAAAGAACATTTAAAAAATGTGTCTTACCTCCCTTCATCCTTTCCAAAACATCCCAGTCTTTTCCAATTTGTGCAATGTATTGAGTAATTTTAATAATTGTTCGGGGATGATTACTGTCTTTCTTAGTCTTATGTGCTAATCCTGGTTGTTTTACCAACAGAAGAGACAAGCATAAGCATGAGGTAGGGAGTTTCCCCTGGAATTACACCCTGTGAGCCCCCCACTGCCTCATGGCTGTATAAGAAGAAAAACCTAAAAATTGGACCTTACTTTCGTCTGAAATATTATTTTTAACATGAGACAGGTGAAAGAAATTAGTTTTTCTGTGATTGTAAACAAAGTTATAGATTGTGAAAGTTTAGCCATATTCATATGAAATATTCTTCTCTTTAGGCCTTATTTAATCTAGCCGCTTTAAAGGATTTTTATCAGGTCTTCATGGAGAATGCATATATTTACCTGTTTGTGTGTGTGTGCAGATCATTTGGTGCAACTGGAAGTTATAACTGTAACAAATACTGTACCAGAGAAGTTCTACATGGATTAAAGTTTGCTTTGAGATTTGACATTAACAGAACTTTTTCTCAACTACATAACTGAATTCCCAACTGCAGAGTGGGAACAACCCACTGAGATTTTCTATGCATGCTTCTAGGAAAATACTAATTTTGTGGGAGAAATACTTTAGGTATTGTTTTTAACAGATTCTGCCTTACATTCCTGACAATCTTGGAGGTCTTCCGTATAACAAAAGCCTGCTTTCACAAATTCTGCATTGCACACGTGTATTTCCTACATTATTCTAGCTAAATCTTCCTCTGAGCTTTCAAAATTAAACATATGAGGGCTATTCTCCTAACACATCATGGCCTGAGTTTGCCAAGATGAGCTTACAGGATGTTAAGACCCACTCTCTACTTCTGCTCTCTGATGTTACCAATCTGCTTCCTACCAAGGAAGCATGCCCCACCTCTGATAGATGCTTAATCTCCGACCTTTCAGCCATTACAACAGGCAGTGCCGGATTGGATCTGTCAGCTGTCTCAGAAGTAATTCTTTTACAGCCACATAAAACTCAAACGGTAGGGATTAATGTGTGGGGACCTTTAACAATGGGGTACATAGGGCTGATTGTAGGGCATTTGAGTATTTCAAAAGAAGGTTTATTTATGTTATCAGGAATAGTTGATTCAGACTATATGGGCGAGATTCAAATAATATTAGCTGCCTTTCAAACCCCATGCTGCGTACCAATGAATCAGAAGGTTACACAAATTATTTTGTTGCCCTTTTGGGTTCCCCTTGTTGCGAGATCTAATCTCTTACTAACATGGTGTAGACTCAGTGCCCTGTAGTAAAGTTCCCCCCCCCAAACCCATATGGTAAGATAAGCTCCCCAAGGAGAGAATAAGGAGGGAGGGCATGCTAACATCCCTTATCCAACTTAGAGACACATGCACACATCTAAAACTTTGGGTCTGAGAGAATGGATTTGTGTGCTAACTTTTGCTGAGTTGCAAAAGAGACCCACGACCAGAAGAAAAGTAAAGAGGCAGCTTGCCTGGAACATCACTGAATTACCTGTTGCATGGACAGCATGTGAAGAATATTTCAGGGTTTGGAAACAGGTAAAGGTGTAATTGGCCATGATTACCGTGTCGCCCCGCCCTTTGGAGACACTCTGAATCTAGGGTTTAGCCCAGATGGGCCCCTAGTTATATGTCTCTGAAACCTTTCAGCTCAAATGTCCACTAAGCCGGCAAACAGGTGAATTCACCTGGGACCTTTGGACTGGAAGACTGCAGAGGACAAAATGTTAAAATACCTGGCATGAAAAAGGGGATGTCCTTAGTTGGGTTTTGGAAAATTTACAAAGCACGCAGTTAAAGTATGTCAAGAAATTTGGCTAATTCTGACAAAAAGATGATGGCCACCAGTAATAGTTTAAATCTCAAGTACATTTGGCAAATAGAGAAGCCTCAAAAAAGAAAAGAAAAAAAAAGAAAAAGTGGTGAGAGAAAAACTGTGGCTGTGTGTGTGAATGCCCCCCCCCTTTTTTCTCCACCGTCTTTGAAGATTTTTTGTTTTCTTTCTCTTCAGCCTTTTTGCTGGGTCTGCAGGAATTAAACTTGTTATCTCTGCAGGGGATACCAAATTATGAGCAATTTTCTTTGGGTAAAAATAATGAGCACCCCAGTGATTATTGGAAAAGACTCAAACAGCCTTTATTAAAATATGGATGGATGACCCTTCACAGTTTTAATGGAGCACCAGCTATCAATTTATCCTAAATTTGTTGTGTGGTTATTCCTGCAGGCAGTTTTATTGTTGTGTGTGTGTAATTGGGGGACAATATGCACAGGTTTAGTGTGTGTGTGTTATGTGTATCAATAATGTAAGAAATATTAAGCACCTGCCTAATTGACAGAGAGAAAACTTTCAGTAATTTAATAGAAAGTGTGATCATTGGTGGAAAATGTACGTGAAAAGAGAGAGAGAAGAAAGATTTGAAGTTAACGTGTTTACACCAAATGTGTAAGTAGCAGTGGTTTAGCGCAAAAGTGATGAACGGCACAACTCTGTGTTACAAGCTGAGGGATCAACTCAATTAATGGAATTAGGTGCAGTGTTACATGATTTAGACGTCTCCTCAGAGGAACCCCTCAATATTGTCAGTGACCCAAAATATGTAGTAAAGGCTGTAGGATAAATAACTTTTTCCTTCCTTAAAGAGATAGATCATAAACACTTTTTTTAATGTTCATTAATCTCAAAACCAAATTGGAAAAGAGACTGTTTCCTTTGTTTATTACTCACATATGCTATCATACCACTTTGCCTGGTAATTTAAAATTACTCTTTCCCAAGCAGAAGACATAATTTGGGCATGTCCCAAGTGCCAGCATGTGACTCCATTGCCTAAACATGAAGGAATTAACCCCCATGGACTTCATTCAAATGAAATCTGGCAAACAGATGTAACACATCATGTGTCTTTTGGCCGCTTATGTTATGTTCGTGTATCCATAGATACCTTTTCGCTAGTGAAAAGGGGCAGGATGTCCATCGTCACTGGACTCGCTGCTTTGCTACACTTGGAATTCCTAAACTAATAAAGACAGATAATGCCCCCAGATATACTTCTCAATCTACTTGTCTTTTTTTTGCAACAGTGGGGTATTGAACATGTTACAGGTATACCCCACAAGCCTTCTGGTCGAGCCATCATTGAGTGTAGCCATTCAACTTTGAAAACTATGCTATTAAAACAAAAAAGGGGGAATATGCCTCCCCAGGAACAGTTAGACAATGCTGTCTATATCCTCATTGTTTTAAATGCCAATTTGGCTTCTGGTAGAAGCATGACTGCTGCAGAAAGGCACTTTTCAATTTTTGAGAAATTATCACATAGTCCAAAGGTTATGTTCAGGGATCCTATGGCAAACAATCATTAGAATGGCCCTGCTTAATTGATACGTGGGGGAGAGGGTATGCATATGTTCTTCCTTCAGAACCTCGATGGTTTCTGGCATGATACATCAAGCCTTATCGTGAGCTGGAAAATCGTGACCCAGAATCCGATGTCTGAGATGGAGAAGTTGAACCTGAATGAAGATAAAAGGCCATGGAAATGAAAGAGGACAGTGCAAAATGATCCTATCACCTGGGGAAAACTGAAACAACTACAGCAGAGCACAAGTACCGTGATGGCAGCTGTGGATGCACCACCTACCATAGCAAACACCTTTCTGATGTACTTAACCATCATCACCAGCAACAGTACAGTAAGAATGTTACTTGTTCTTTGTATGATATGTCATCCTATTCATGCTCAGCATTTGTATTGGGCACGTGTTGGGCCCACCGCTGTTTAAATTAAATACCTGGTGGGATCCAGAAATTCCCATTTCAAATAATGATTCAAAATGGATGGGAGGAACCTGGATTCCCCTGTCAGGACCTTTAACTGAAGGCAAAGACTGGGTGCAAAGTAATGACTCCCATCAGTACCATACTGTATTGCCACCCATTTGCATGTCAAACAATCCAATACTGAATTGCCTTAATATGGCAGGAAAATTCCATATGTTTTATCAACAATGGGAGACTAAGCAAGGAATAACTGGCAATTTAACATTCATCACTGCTCCCGGAATAGCTGATGGGGCATTGCTCAAAATACAACCATGATTCTCCTTGTTCACTTATCTTTATGCAAGAACCCCAAAGGTATCACAAGCGATGTGATAAAACTTCATTGGACACCTTGTAGACTACCAGAACCTGCCATACAAAACAGGATTCATTTAAAATTTTTGGACTGGGGTGCTCACAGACACCTCATAACTAGCTCCTCAAGGGCTGTAAATTTTTCTGAAGTGGCTAAAGAGACTTTAAAGTGGTCAGAAGGAGGTCTTTCGGGACCTGTGCTACAGGCCCAGTTTAATAATAGTTTTAGCCCAAAATCTGTGAAGCTGAGGTGACTGGCCTTGCCATTTAGGCTCAGACAAAGAGCACATATAGCCTACACAAAAGTTAATACACAGTATACTTTAAACTTGACCAATTTTCATAATGACCCTGTACCTCACATCCTTATGCTTTTGTTACTGCATCTTGGATTAATATTTCCAAAAAAATCATACCTTTCACACAGAATCACGAGGTTGGAAAATACCTCCAGGATCATCGAGTCAAACCATGCTTATTAACCACTAAACCATGTTCCTGAGCATCTCGTCTATCTGTCTTTTAAATGCCTCAGGGGATGATGACTCAACCACCTCCATGGGCAGCATGTTCCAGTGTCCAATGATCCTTTCTGTGAAATACTTTTTTCTGATGTCCAGTCCTGGTGGAGCTTGAGGCTATACCCTCTTGTCCTGTCCCCTGTCACTTGGGAGAAGAGGCCAGCACCCTCCTCTCTACAACCTCCTTTCAGGTAGTTGTAGAGAGCAATGAGGTCTCCCCTCAGCCTCCTCTTCTCCAGGCTAAACAACCCCAGCTCTCTCAGCCGCTCCTCTTAAGACTTGTTCTCCAGCCCCTTCACCAGCCTCGTTGCTCTTCTCTGGACTCGCTCCAGAGCCTCAACATCCCTCTTGTGGTGAGGGGCCCAGAAGTGAACACAGGATTCAAGCTGCCGTCTCACCAGTGCCGAGTACAGAGGGAGAATAACCTCCCTGGACCTGCTGGTCACGCCGTTTCTGATACAAGCCAAGATGCCATTGGCCTTCTTGGCCACCTGGGCACACTGCTGGCTCATGTTCAGTCAGCTGTCAATCAAAACCCGCAGGTCCTTCTCCTTCAGGCAGCTTTCTAGACAGACTTCTCCTAGTCTGTAGCACTGCATAGGGTTGTTGTGCCCCAAGTGCAGGACCCGGCATTTGGCCTTGTTAAACCTCATGCCGTTGGACTCTGCCCAGCGGTCCAGCCTGTTCAGATCCCTTTGCAGAGCCTCCGTACCCTCTAGGAGACTGACACACTCACCCAGCTTCCTGTCATCTGCAACCTCACTTAGGGTGCATTTGATCTTATCCAGGTCATTGATAAAGACATTGAACAGGGCTGGACCCAGCGCTGAGCCCTGGGGAACCCCACTTGTAACTGACCTTCAGCTGGAGCTAACTCCTTTTACCGCCACTCTTTGGGCCCGGCCATCCAACCAGTTTTCCACCCAGGAGAGTGTGCGCCTGTCCAGGCCAGAGGCTGACAGTTTCTCAAGCAGTGTCAAAGACGTTAGTGAAGTCCAAGAAGACTACATGCACAGCCTTTCCATCATGAAGTAGGCGGGTCACTTTGTCATAGAAGGCAATCAGGTTAGTTTGGCAAGACCTGCCTTTTGTGAACTCGTGTTGACTGGGGCCTCATCACCTGGTTCTCTTGCATGTGCTTCATGATAGCACTCAAGTTCACCTGCTCCATGACTTTCCCTGGCACTGAGGTCAGACTGACAGGCCTGTAGTTTCCTGGATCTTCCCTCCAACCCTTGTAGATGGGCACAACATCAGCCAGCCTCCAGTCCAGTGGAACTTTCCCAGTCTTCCAGGACTGCTGGAAGATGATGGAAAGGGGTTTGGCAAGCACACCCGCCAGCTCCTTCAACACTCTTTGGTGTATCCCATCCATCCCCATAGACTTGTGAGTGTCTAGTTGGGCTAGCAAGGCTCTAACCACTTCCTCTTGGATCATGGGTCCTTTATTCTGCTCCTCTAACTCCTGAGTGTGTACACAGAGGGAACAACTTTCCTTACTACTAAAGACTGAGGCAAAGAAGTCATTAAGTACCTCAGCCTTTTCCTCATCCCCTGTCACAGTTGTTCCATTTTCATCCAATAAGGACTGAATATTCTCCCTAGTCCTCCTTTTATTGTTAATGCATTTATAGAAAAATTTGTTATTATCTTTCACCGACTTGGCCAATCTGAGCTCTAGTTGGGCTTTAGCCCTCCTGATTTTTTCTCTGCATAATCTCATTTCCTCCCTGTAGTCCACTCAAGATGCCTTTCCCTTCTTCCAAAGCTCATAGACATTCCTTTTCTTTTTGATGTCCACCCAGATCTCCCTGCTCAACCAAGCTGTTTTATTTCCCCCCGGCTCATCTTTCAGCACATGGGGACGGCTTGCTCCTGCGCTGCCAGGATTTCCTTCTTGTAGAAGACACAGCCCTCGTGGGCTCCCTTGCCCTTAAGGACTGTCTTCCATGGGACTTTGTCAACCAGCCTTCTGAACAGTCCAAAGTCTGCCCTCTGGAAGTTTAAGGTGGCCTTTCTGCTAACCCCCCTACTAACCTCACCTATAAATGAGAATTCTACCATCTCGTGATCGCTTTGCCCCAGGCATCCTCCAACCGTCACATCCCCCACAAGGCCTTCCCTGTTCACAAACAGCAGGCCCAGGAGGGAGCCTTCACTTGTTGGCTCAATCACCAGTTGAGTGAAGAAGTTGTCATCCACACACTCCAGGAACCTCCTAGACTGCTTCCTCTCTGCTGTATTGTACCTCCAGCAGATATCTGGAAGACTGACGTCTCCCATGAGGACAAGGGGTAGCAATCTTGAGACTATCCCCAGTTGTTTATAGAAGAGCTCATCATCTGCTTCTTCTTGGCTAGGTGGTCTATAACAAACTCCCATCACACTGTCTGTCTTCTTGTGGGCTCCTCTGATTTTTACCCACAGGCACTCAATCCTGTCATCACCATAATCGAGCTCGAGGGTATCAAAGCCCTCTCTTACATAGAGGGCTATCCCACCACCTCTCCCACCTTTCCCGTCCCACCTGAAGAGCTTATTTCCTGCCATAGCAGCACTCCACTTATACGAGTCGTCCTGCCATGTTTCCGTGATGGCAACTACATCATAGTCTCCTTGACCTACAATAGCTTCCAATTTCTGTTTATTGCCCATGCTGCGTGCATTGGCGTAAATGCACTTCAGCTGGGCTGATAATCCCTCAGCTCTCATAAAGGGGATAGTGTTCATTCTCAAATGACTGGTCCTTGGATTATCTAACCCATCATTGGCTCATTGTATTTATAATATCTGCAATCACCTGTAGAGACATTTTATAGGGAAGAAGGACTTGATGCTGTGGGCCTTGTTGACATCGAGCGACTCTGACAAGACCTTGAAACAGAGAGCTAGCTCGGTGGGCATAAGAAGCAACAGAGAGAAAAACAAAAGAAAAATATCAACATGGTTAATTTTAGTGTAACTTGTTTATTATCACGCGCAGTTGTTTAGCCAATAATATGTTAGTAATTGCCTTGTGGACAAGCACCTTTAACCAATAATAAACTGTAGATAGCCTCATGGGAAAGCACCTTTAACCCATAATAAACTGTAGATAGTCACATGGACTGCTTATGCAGAGCCTGTTGTGTAACCCAAAAGCATATATAAAGAAACAGCTAATACAATAAAGGGTCTTCGATCCATCAGATTGAAGTCCGTGTCTCAGTCCTCTCGAAAAATGGTGACCCAGATCATGATGCGACTGGCAGCCTGATTCTGGAAGACAACCGGAGATAGTGCAGCGTGCTGGGGCAATAATGCACACTCCATCGAGGTGTGTCTGGAGGGGAACACTCGGCTGATCGATTGTCTACTGCCTGGACCAAGTAGGCACAGAGCTCGAGAAGGAGAAGAAACAGAAGAAGTTCCAGAACTACTTGTTCTCATCAGGACAAGGTGAGCAGCCAAGATCGTAATGGATGTGAATATGTCAGCAGAAGAAAAGTCAGTGTTGAAGATGTTTAAGCAAATTTTAATGAAATGGGAGGTGCGTATAGAAGGAAAAACCCTAGAACTTTTATTGGCTTGATTAAAAAGCAAAGGAATGCCCCCAGAAAGCTCTCAAGCATTTGATTTAAAAAAAAAACATGGAAGGATGCAGAAGGACAGTGATATTCTGTATTTGGAGTCGAGTGCAGGGCCATCAGCACCTGTCGATAATCCCTTTGATCCAGGGCCAGCAGCCCCTGAGAGAACTTGGATTTATTTTTGTCCACGGAGGTGCGGTGACCTTAAACAGCTACAAACTTTTCCTGGGATTTGTTCGCGGGAGGCCAGAGACTCGAAAACCTGTAGAGAAAGTACTAACTGCTCCGCTACCACTGTGGGGGGGGGCACTGCCCCAGGCCAAGCGGGGGCCACCTGTCACTGCTGCTGCTGCTGCTGCTTTCTGTAACCCAGGCAGTTTCGGCATTAGAGAAGGGACTGTTAACAGATATGAAAAGAAATGACTTGATTAGACGATGTTGGTAGCAGTTCAAGAATCAAGCCAATTTAAATAATGCAAGTTTACCACAGACGCAGTTTTTGGCTTATCAAACACTTATAAAGATATCGGATGTCATAAAGTTGAAACAGGCATGACCCATATATGGCATTTATAGACAGATTGAAGGATGCGTTCGACAAGCAGGTAGACAACCGAGCAGTTAAAGAAGCCTTAATTTTACAATCAGTGATAAAAAAATCTTAATGACAAATGTAGAAAGATATGGTGTGGTCTGAAAACTCCTACAACAACAGCTGGGATCATTTACCTATCAAGTACAGCTGATGGCTGCCACACCGACTGTACACCGGGACAGAAAGACGTTCTGTTATAGATGCAGGCTTTACTGGAATAATTCAAGCAAGGGAAATCGTATATGGGGAGACAGAGGCTTTGGCTCAACTGACCAGTCCGTGATTCTATGAACGCAGAAACTACAAAAATCATGAACCTTCAAAGTACAATACTCACAGAGCAACGAAGAACAATATTTTACCGGAATTAAAATATTGGTTAGACATTCAATATAAGCCTTATTAGATAATGCATGTGCATATTTTAAGTGTTGTATGTGACCGGTACCATGTGTTGCTTAAATATCCATAGCATCAAAAAATTGTGGGTCCAATAGTGATAAACAACATTGTATGAATGTATTCATCTAGTTTTGAAATGAGTGGTTGTGTGTATGTGTGTTTGAAGTGCTTCAAACATTTGTAAGACTTGCAAATTGGTTTTGATTAATCTTGGAAATACATCTCTGGGACCTTTCAATCTCAAATGTCCACTAAGCCGGCAAACAGGTAGATTTACTTGAGGATCTTTGGAATGAAAGGCTTCAGAGGGAAAATATTTAAAATACCTAGCAAAACATTAAAAAAAAGGAAAAAGAGAGAGAAAAAAAAAGAAAAAGAAAAAAGCCCAGCCTTGCAGCTGTGCGTGTGTGAGTGCCCCCCCTCTTCTTCTAACTTTCTCCCTGAATGTGTTCTTTTTAGCTTCCCAGAAGTCCAGAGGAGTTAATGGTGTTATCTCTCTAGTGGAATGCCAATTTGTGAGAACACTCTGCATTCCAGTGTCCTTTATCAGATCAGCAACTGCTAGGCCCTAGCAGACAACCATTAGGGATATTAAGCCAATGAATAGAGGAAAATTCAAAAGATTCATTACAAATTATTGAGTGGATATTTTACCACATCAACCTTAAAAACAAACAAGCAATACACAAACAAAAAACCATAGTCACTAGATTTGAAATGATTACAACGATAATCACCAAGGGAAGAAAAAGAAGTGTTCAGTTATTAGGCCAAGACTCAACAATCATTTATATCCCAAAGACAAAAGAATATGCCAAGTGGTGCATGGAAAATAGTTTGAATTTACAAGTAGCTCTAACAGATTATCCAGGAAGTATTGATATCCATTTGCCAAGTCATAAATTGTTTTCCTCTTTACAAACATTACAAATAGAACAGAAGCCTTCACGTAGAGAGTAACTGGTTGACAGCCCTACAATATTTACTGATGGCTCAGGAAAAACAGTTATTACAGGCAATGAGAATTCAAAATTAGAAATCAAAAATTTTGGTACGAATGGTCTTGCAAGATCTGATAACCATGAATGCAAAGGGAGATGGAAAAGAAATAGAGATGTTGGTTGACACTGGAGCTGATGACACGGTGATACCAAAATCACACTGGCCTTCTGATTGGCCTCTATCAGCATCAGACGGAACAGTGACAGGAGCCAGAGGCTTTGCAGGTGAAACAAGGATGAGCCAAAGGACCATGACTTTTATGTTGCCTGATGGTGGGTGCTGCTTCATGAGACCTTATGTGGTGACAATTCCCATGAACCTCATGGGGAGGGATCTGTTATCACAATTGAAATGTGTCATCAGTACGGCTGCAAAGGCTCCTTTTCAATACTGGCCACTGGTCAGCGACCGACACTCAAGCTAAAGTGGAAAACTGATAAACCAGTTTGGGTAGATCAGTGGCCACTATCAAAAGAAAAGGTCGCAATCTTGCAACAGTTAATTTTAGAGGAATTGGAACTTGGCCATGTTAAAGAATCTGTCAGTCCGTGGAATACACCAGTGTTCATAATCCCAAAGAAATCAGGAAAGTGGAGACTATTACATGGCTTGTGAAAGATCAACGAAGTAATGGAAGATATGGGAGCATTACAGCCAGGACTACCATCACCAACAATGATTCTGAGACATTGGAACATTTTGATCATAGATCTCAAAGATTGTTTTTTTACTATACCATTCGTCCAGAGGACAGAGACAAGTTTGCCTTTTCAGTGCCAGAAGTAAATAAGCAAGCGCCTATGAAAAGGTATCAATGGGTAGTATTGCCACAAGGCATGAAGAACTCACCGACAATTTGTCAACAATATGTGGCCAAGGCACTGGAACCTTTTCAACAACAGCATCCGCATTTGATAGTCCTTCATTATATGGATGACATTTTGATAGCGGGACAGGATCAGCTTGAACAATGTCAAACAGAGCTTGTGAATGATTTACAACAATTAGGGTTATCCATAGCCCCAGAGAAGGTGCAGGCCCAACCACCATGGAAGTATTTGAGTTGGAAAATATTTGACCAAACTGTTGTACTACAAAAGTTGACAGTACAGGTTGACATCAAAGCACTAAACGATGTGCAAAAGATGTTGGGAAATATCAGTTGGGTACAATCATTGCTGGGAATAGATAATCAGATGTTAAAACCTTTATTTAATTTATTGAAGAGCGGTACAGATTTGAATGCCCCACAAAAATGGACAAAAAAGGCATAATGGGCATTAGAACAAATTAAAAAGGCATAATGGGCATTAGAACAAATTGAAAAGGCCATTGAGCAGTGACAAGCACATCGAGTGGTGTTTAAACAGCCTGTGCATTTACCGTTCATTAATAATGAAGTTCAGCCTGTGGGAATTATAATGCAATGGCTGGAGGATAGAGTGGAAAATGATAAATTGGCAATTATAGAATGGTTGTTTCTTAAACATCAAATGAACAAAACAATAGTGACCAGACCTGAAGCTTTCTCCACGCTGATAATTAGAGGTAGAGAAAGAATGTTAGAGTTTGAGAGGGTGTGAGCCAGACAGCATTACAATTCCTATGAAAGAAGAATATTTACAGTTGTAATTGCAAAATAGTTTAGCATTGCAAGTGGCATTGGAAAATTATACAGGACAATTAAAGACACATCATCCTAGTAGTAAGTTCACAACTTTTTTAGAGAATCAAGTTATTGAAGAGAAAACAAAATTAAGCCCGGTGCTAGTGTAAGGCCAGACTGTTTTTACATACAGAAGTGGAAGAATGGGAAAAGCAATAATTGTATGGTTGGAGGAAAAAGAATGGAGAAATGTAACATTTTTAATACAAACACCTCCACAAATTGTAGACGGTGGTCGAGGCTTTTAATAAATGGCCTGACCAACCTTTGAACGTTATCATCAATTCAATCTATGCAGCAGGAATTGTGCAAAGAATGAAAATATCAATTCTGAAAGAGTTTTCAAATCAGCAACTGAGTTGTTAAAACAACTGCTACGGTTGCTGAATCAGCGAAGGGCGAGGTATTATGCATGTTATCATAGGAGTCACACCAGCTTGCCAGGGTTTTGCGCAGAAGGAAATGCTAGAGCGGACAAATTAATGCAACCTGTTTTTTTAGTGTCGCAACCAATGCCTGATTTGTGGCAGCAGGCATGAATTTCTCATTATTTTTTTCATCAGTCAGCAAAAGTATTAAGGAGACAGTTCAATTTACCTATCGCAGAGGCAAAAGTCTGGATTGTCAACAAGTCACCAAAGGTCCGTCGTTCGCGGTGGTCCCGTGAGGATTAAAATCGTTACAGTTATGGCCAACTGATGTGACTCACATTGCAGAGTTTGGAAGATTGAAATATGTACGTGTTTCTATAGACACATACAGACACATATAGACACAGGTGGCCAAGAAGGCCAATGGCATCTTGGCTTGTATCAGAAACGGCGTGACCAGCAGGTCCAGGGAGGTTATCCTCCCTCTGTACTCAGCATTGGTGAGACCGCTCCTTGAATCCTGTGTTCACTTCTGGGCCCCTCACCACAAGAAGGATGTTGAGGCTCTGGAACAAGTCCAGACAAGAGCAACAAAGCTGGTGAAGGGGCTGGAGAACAGGCCTTATGAGGAGCGGCTGAGAGAGCTGGGGTTGTTTAGCCTGGAGAAGAGGAGGCTGAGGGGAGACCTCATTGCTCTCTACAACTACCTGAAAGGAGGTTGTAGAGAGGAGGGTGCTGGCCTCTTCTCCCAAGTGACAGGGGACAGGACAAGAGGGAATGGCCTCAAGCTCCGCCAGGGGAGGTTTAGGCTAGACGTTAGGAAAAAATTCTTTACAGAAAGGGTCATTGGGCACTGGAACAGGCTGCCCAGGGAGGTGGTTGATTCACCTTCCCTGGAGGTGTTTAAGGCACGGGTGGATGAGGTGCTGAGGGATATGGTTTAGTGTTTGATAGGAATGGTTGGACTCGATGATCCGGTGGGTCTCTTCCAACCTGGTTATTCTGTGATTCTGTGATTCTGTGATACTCAATGGCAGTTGTATTGACTGCGCTATCAGGGGAAACATCACGCCTTGTACAGACACACTTTAGACAAGCTTTTGCCACTTTAGGAATTCTGCAGTTAATCAAGATGGATAATGGACTGGCATATGTTTCACAGAGTACGCAGACCTTTTTAAGAAAGTGGGGTGTATCACATAAAATGGGAATCCCACATTCACATAAAATGGGAATCCCTAATTCCCCCACTGGCCAAGCCATTATTGAACGTACTCATCAAGTGGTAAAAACGTTGTTAGCAAAACAAAAAAGGGGGGAATCAGGAGAGATACCGCAAAACAGATTGATGAAGGTGCAATATGTGATGAATTTTTTGCGATTAGCAGGAGATGATCAAATTGTGCCGATGTTGAAGCATATGCAAACCATGTAATCGAAAACAGAGCAAGTACAAGACAATGTGAAAGTGCTGTTGAAAAACAAAGAAGGGCAATGGATGGGTCCATATAAGCTATTAACATGGGGACGAGGCTATGCTTGTGTTTTAACAGATACGGGATCAGTTTGGGCACCAGCAAGGTGGATTAAGCCCGCGTTGCTGCATAACGACTGTGCAGCCCCAGCCACGAAAGCAGTCGATAAGAATGAGGAGGATGTTAACATTATGGATGCTCTTAATCCTATTGGTGATAGTTGAAGGTGGTCCCTGGGCAATCGATATTCGAAAGAATGTGTGGATAACTTTTGCAAATATGACAGGTCCGTTTAGAACACATATGATAGGATTACCAGTAACACAAAGAGACTATTTGAGTTTTAAGCCTTTTGTGAACCATAACTCGACCCTCACAGTACGTAACACCACAGATGTCAAAAACTTGATACTAAGTTTAAAGTACCCTGGCTTGGAGCCTCAAGAGTTAGGACTGTTAGGATCACTGAAAAATGGGAGCTGCGTATTTTGGTATGGACAGGAAGCCCCAGGAAGTTGGGTAGGATCTTCTAGCTACCAATTTGTTTATCCCAAAAGCAGGTGGTATAACGTATCATGGTGATGTGAAGGAGGAAAAGAAGCCATAGAAATTAATGCAACTTATAGTCCGAAGAAATTACCACCTGGCATTTCCCTGATATATGGCGATCGAGCCTGGTCAGGAATTCCTTCCAGGCCTAGGGGTGGACCCTGTATTCTAGGGTGGGTAACCATGTTTATGCCAAGTATGCAACAACTACTGCAGCAGCACAAAAGAAACAAAAGTCGAGCTAGACGTAGTGTCACTTATGATGAAAATTGTAATAGTCAGGTACAGAATTGGGATCATACTTCCCAAATTTTAGCTGCCATTTTTGTACCACAAGTAGGAGTAGCCAAAGCACTGAGCACATTAGATAGATTAAGTTGTTGGCTTGTAAAACAGGTGAATTTAACTTCAAGAGTATTGATGGCACTTACAGTAGATGTAGATTCTGTAAGACATGCCACGCTTCAGAAGTGAGCAGCAATAGATTTTTTATTATTAGCACAAGGCCACGGATGTGAAGAGTTACAGGGAATGTGTTGTATGAATTTGTCAGACTAGTCTGAATCCATATATAAAACCATAAAGAAACTACAAGGTATGACAAAGCAATTGAGGCATGAACAAGGATTTTTAGATAATTGGCTAGCAGAATTTGGAATAACAGGATGGCTATGAGAACTGTTGATTGAAGGAGGAATGTTATTTTTAATGGTGTTAATTGTTTTAACAATTATCCCCTGTGTGTTACAGTGTGCACAACGCCAAGTCAATCATATGTTCCACCTGAATGCTTTAGTAGAAAAACTAAAAGGTTGAATTGTGGAGACATGTTATAGGGAAGAAGGACTTGATGCTGTGGGCCTTGTTGACATCCAGCAACTCTGAAAAGACCTTTAAACAGCGATCTAGCTCAGTGGGCGTAAGAAGCAACAGAGAGAAAAACAAGAGCTAGCTTGATGGGAAGAAGCAGCAACTGAGAAAAACAAAGGAAGAAAAATATCAACATGATTAATTTTAGTGTAACTTGTTTATTAGCATGCGCAGTTGTTTAGCCAATAATATGTTACTAATAGCCTCATGGGCAAGCATCTTTAACCAATAATAAACGATAGATATGCACGTGGACAGCTTATGCACAGCCTGTTGTGTAACTCAAAAGGTTATATAAGGAAACAGCTAACAATGAAGGGTCTTCGATCTATCAGACTGAAGTCGATGTCTCAATCCCCTCGACAATTGCTATCTTAGCTACTGCAGCTACTGCCACTACAGCTTTAACAGAGTCTGTACATACTGCACGCGAAGGAGCAGGAATGTTGAGCAATGTAACGGTAAAATCAGACTATGTTTCTCTCTTTGCCTTAAACATTTTGTCTGAAGACTGCCCAGCAGAAGGGCAGTGTAGGAGCGGGCACCACTCTCCCTGGCTTTGCTGAGCTCGGGACCCAGAGCTGGCTGCAGTGGGGAAAGGTGGTGCAGCAGCAGGTTCTGCCCCCACCCCCACTTCCTGGACTCACGGGACCGCCTGGGCCGGACCTCCTAAAGGACACGTGTGGATGGGGGTAGGACAGGCCTTGTAAAAGGACTCGCAAGGAACCAGCGATGGGGGAGGCTGTCTCTCACTCCCACGCTCTCGGTTTCTGTCTCACTCCCATGCTCTCGAGCTTGCTCCCATGCTGTGACTCTCACTCCCACGCTTCGACCCAGCCTGGACCACGCGGTCTGCAAGAAGCTGCTTCTGTCACCACGTGTTTCCAAGAACTGCTGCTGCTGCCGATGTGGTGATCTCTTTCCTTCCCCTGCTCTCTCTTTCTGTCTGTCTCCCTCTCGTTACCTTATGGTGTGTGTGTTGGATCAGATCCAAGGGACCTGGGCTTGTGTTCGGGGATTTGTTTCTGTAACTTTCGGTGGTTGCACCCCCATGTCTCAGCTGTGCACCCCAGTATCTTGGTGTGTTTATGTTTGCCAGAGCCAGAAATAAATACTGCTTTTGATATTCACCCTGGGAGTGACCTTATTGGACTCCGGATCGTCACACAGGTAAACGAATCCACTTCCCCCTAGTAAGGCCCGGACACGAGCATGTGGCTTGTGGGTCTGGGTTGTGACAGTAACCCAAGAACTAACTATGCAAGCAAATACCAATCAGTTAATATTAACATGCTTAGATGCACTGGAAGCAGCAGTGATATGGCTGGGTGATAGGCAAAGGGCAATTATTAGTCAAATGAAATTACCATGTGATTTGGAATATAAAAAAAATAATTCTATTTTACTCCATTAGTGTGGAATGATAGAGTATAGACACAGGATCAAATTAAACAGCATGTTCAAGGTGTTTTTTCAGCTAACATAGATGGCATGGTTCAAGATTTAACCCTTGCTTTGCAAGGACAATTAGCAGCGCTAAAAGAATTAGTACATAAAGGTATAATGGATGACATTTCTGATAGTGTGAAATGGCTGAACCCAAAAAATTGGTTTACCGGATTAAATTTACAAATTTGGGCATTTGTTGGTCTCGACTGTGCTTGTATTGTTTTTATACTTGCAGTGCTCAGAGTCATCTGGGGAATGATACAAGATCTCAGAAGAACTGAAGTCAAGGTCCTTGCTACCCTTGCTGTGAACCCAATGTTCCAAAACAAAAAAATGGGAGATGTGGGAGCGATGCCAAGTTTATGAAAGATTAATTGGGACTAAGATAAAGCATGAAGCTGGTACCAAGCATATCAGAAGAAACATGACTAAAAGACCAGGTGTTCCGAACAAGACACACAGGATAATGAATCTTGAGTGTGTGAGAAAGTAAGACTGGGAAAACCTGCCTGGGAATGAATGGAGTGAGGACGTGACTGAAGACAGTCACAAGAGTGTGGGTGTAAAAGAGAGCAATGTTAAATACCCGGTTTGTCTTCATAGTTCGGAAACCAAAGAGCTGTATAAATTTGCTTGAAAAAGAGGAGCTAGGGTACTTTCCTAAATTTGCTTCTGTATGCCGTGCTGATTAAAAGAATATACTTAGAGAAAACTGCAAGGTCTGCATCTCCTTCATGGCCACAGTTAGAGATGAGTCATGGGGCAAAGTTGATCATCCCCTGGTTTTCGTGGTTTTTGGTTTGGCCATCTCTGTTCAGTGTGGTTGAGATTAGGATGGCAAAAGTCTCAGTAGATGCAAGTTAAAAACAGAGGGAGCCCAAAATGCGCTTCACAGTAGGGCAAGCCTGGGGTCAAGCTGGATCACACATCCAGCATCCCAGGGGACACCTCAGAAATGCTGTCGGTGCCCTGTAGGATAAGCAGAACTCATGTATTCAGGACTCCATGGGCACTAAATGCACTTTAAACAGGAGATGTTCAGGCAGTGTCAATCAGAAGGCACAGCAACAGAGATAATTCACTCTGGCAAAGGAGCAGCCCTTGAGAGCATGAGAAAGCAAACCCTGTCCTCATCTATGGTGCATTTCTTATTGCAACAAGGAAAGAAGGACATCGGTATTACAGGTGTCGTGTGTCATGGTGAGCGGGTATATGATATAGGGGAAAAGTTAGAAAAACTTAGAGGGCTTAGCTCACTGAAATGCTAGTAAAGGCCTTGAAGACCTTGGATGTTGATAAGGAAGGAGCTCATTCACAGACATTCACTGATAAGGGAAAGCTGAAATATGCACAACAGCAGAAAGCCGACTGCACCTGTCTCTAAAGTCTTGGAGCTCAACCAGGATGAGACTGCACCTGTGCACAGATTGAGTTCAGGGACAATTCATGAGGAAGATGAAGGCTACTTCAGCCCTGAGCCCCAGACCACAACCACCAGGAGACACTGCGCCTGCGCCAGTATGGGAGAAGCTTCTCGAATCTAATTATAAAAGGAAGCGGGGAAAGGTCATGAATATGTAACAGACGTTTATGAATAGGCATGTCTTTACACTATAACTATCTGCTTGTTAGACCATATGGTGTGCGAGTTAGGAGGATTATCTCCTCACACCCGCCAGCGAATAGACACATGCCTACTTTATAACCCTTAACTGAGTTACAGAGTTTGATTCCGCAAAACAATTTGGTACCCCAGATAGGACACCCTCTCTATCCGGCTGCAGGACCAGTGGGGAATGGGTCATTCTAGGCACTGCCGGTATCCCCATCCAATCGCTGTGAGGAGAGACATGGTCCATCAGTGGGCTGACAATGTATGTGACTTGGGGATATGGATACCTGCAGGGGAGGTAGGGGATGAGTCTGTAAATTGTGTATGGGACGCCACATGCGATGTTGAGGAGCTAGATTGCTCACCGCTGGAATTGTTGGGCCCAACGGGACGCATACTGAGGTGAGCTGGGGGGTTCCTATAGCTTGCCAAGACCTTGCAAGGCGCCTGGAGCTGGGGATAGCTATCATTGTATTTTAAGTGTTGTATGTGCCTGGTACCATGTGTGGTTTGGATATCCGTGACATCAGAAATTGTGGATCCAATTCGACTGGTCGTAACTAACACTGTGCGAGTTGGACTGGCCCTGAAACGAGTGGCTGTGTGTTTGAGATGCAGCATCGCCGCAAAGCGAGTGAGGAGCTCTGATTGTTGTGTGTTGTTAATTTGTTCTGTGCTCCGTGAATTGTTTAATGTATGATAGAGTGCTGGAGTTTGGTAGGAATTTAAAACTTTGGATACTGGTGGGGAGAGAAGCAGGCACGCCGGGGTGGGCTCAAGTAGCCGACCTCTGCCACCAAGGAGTTTCAAGTACTATGCAGGTAAAACTAGGCAGCACAGCTTGCTCACTCTGAAAAGCGAGGGGCGCTGCCAGACACAAAGCGCTTGAAGTTTCAAACGTTTACAAAACTTGCAAATTAGTTTTGAAAATATCTAGCAAAAAGGAAAAGAGAAAAAAAAAAGAAAAACCCAGCCTTGCGTCTGTGTGTGTGTATGGGTGCCCCCTCTTCTGCTTCTTTGCTGAGTCCGCAGGAGTTAAACGTGTTACCTCTGTAGGGAGATACTGGGTTATGAACAACTCTATTCACATAAGAATAATGAGCAAACCAGCTATTATTCCTAAACAGGCTTTATTAAAAGATGGGAGATGGGAGAAATTATCCTTAAAATTTTAGGAGTGCCAACTACTGATTTATCCAAAATTTGTTGTGTGATTATTTCTCCAGACAGTTTTATTGTGTATAATTGGGGAACAATACATTCAGGTTTGGTATATGTGTGTGTATATTATGTTTATCAGTAATGTAAGAAGGGCTGAAGTACTGCCTAATTGGCAAGGGCAAAACTTAATGTAATTTAACGGAAAGTATGATCAGTAGTGGAAAAGGAAGTTTGGTTCCAGGAATCCAGGACCTTGAACGGAAAGACTGGGAACAAGTTAAAGAACGGTGTAAAGAAAGGTTTTAGTGAAAACTGAGAAAGAAAAAGGTGAAAATAAGGAAAAGGCAAAATAAGCATTCTGCTCCAGAAAATGTCAGCCTCTTGACTGGACAGGTGCACACTCTCCTGGGTGGAAAACTGGTTGGATGGCTGGGCCCAGAGAGTGGTGGGAAATGGAGTTAAATCCAGCTGGAGGCCAGTTACAAGTGGTGTCCCCTAGGGCTCAGTGTTGGGTCCAGCCCTTTTCAATGTCTTTATCAATGACCTGGATGAAGGCATTGAGTGCACCCTTAGCAAGTTTGCGGAAGATACTAAGCTGGGTGGAAGTGTCGATCTGCTGGAGGGCAGGGAGGCTCTGCAAAGGGATCTGAACAGGCTGGACCGCTGGACCTCCCCCTCAATCACAGGAACAAGATGCCGACTCGGAAACTACTCCCACTCCTCCGGATAGCCCTGTATACTCCCACATCAGAAAAAGTCTGCTCCAATGCTCCTGAAGGCACCTCTACAGGAGGCAGTAGGACCTGATGGAGAGCCAATGCTAATCAAGGTACCTTTTCCACCACCGATTTAAAAGCATGGAAAGGGTTGCCTGAGACTACCGGAATGATCCGGTAAGTGTAGCCAAAACATTTTCATTTTATTATAAGACAGCTCAACCCTGATGGGGGCGATCTACAGTTATTATTGGAGTGTTTGACAGAGACAGAGAAACAATTAAATAATCTTAAAGACTGCGGGGGATTTGGCCGAAGATTATTATAAATGAGAAGGGGTGGACATTAAAAGACGTCTGGCATGCAGCATTGTCCCCCATACTGGAAGGAGGGTACCCTGGGCCGATAGAGCGGCCAAGGAGGTCTGCCGACCAATAGGGTGCTTGCTGACTGATAGAGCGGCCGCTAGCGATCTTGAGGGCAGATCGAGCAAATCCGAGGTTGCTGCTACATCCCTGCTGGGAGCCAGGACGGACCTGCTAATGACTGTGTAAGAAGCAGGAGAAGGGTAAGCAGAACCTCTCGAATAGTTACCTAGGTAATATTTGCAGCTGCTGGAGGGATTCTAACTGGAGTGATACTGGTATGTTTAATTTTTTGACTGCCCAGGAACTCTGTGTTAAATGTGCTGTGTGCATGGGTGTTGAGACGCAGTATCGCTGCGAGGGGCACGACCAGACATTTATGTGCCTTCTTTGTGTGTTCGGTGCTGTGTGTAAATCATATTTCCATAACATTGGGAAATTGTGGATCTGAAAGTGAACAACTTAGACTGGTCACAACTAACATTATACTAAGCTAGCTTTAAAATGAGTGCAGGTGTGTTTGTGCGGGGCAAACTTTTAATAATCAAACTCCTGAATACTTCTAGGGGAGTGGCTGATTGCAGCGGTGGCTCAGCAGATTCAGGATTGGGATAGAGAGAAGGGGAGTGACAGTGCTGCAGTTGATGGGTGGAAAGAAAAGAAAAAAAAGAAATTAAAGAGACAGTATTGGCATTGGTGCAGTAAAAAGGACAATTTGAAAATGTGAAATAGTAAAATTTATCTGCAGAAAGGGATATTTGGTGACATTTGGGAGGAAGATTAGGAGTGAGTCTTAAAACAATGTAAGAGGAGATTTGAGTAGAAGCTAAGAAAGAAAGCAATAAAGAGTAAGAAACAACTTAAGGAGTCAAAAATGGGTAATACTCAGAATAAAGAAATTTTAAGGAAGAGCCCCCTTGGTTACATACTGACGCATTGAAGGGATATTGCTGGAACTGGGGCACAGAGAATAAGAAGACCCTTATTAAATATTGTAGAAACATGAAATGGTGATTTGTAAATGGTGGGATGGAATATCAACTGCAGTGTGTTAGAAACAAGATTAACAACTAAGATACTGATAACGACCCTTATTGTCTTGTCCCCCAGAGTCATTGAGATTAACCACTCAGATATGGCCACACCTTAATGAGTCTGGGTGGGTTTGATCTCATCTCCCCCTGGATAGGCAATGAGGTTCCAGGAATGAAGTATGCTTGTCATTTCAGGGAAAATATGGATATGGAAACAATTCTGTGTATATAAAGTTCTCTGAAATCACTGATCGGCAGAAGCACTCTGAGGACAAATCCCGAGTCTTCTCCAGTGCTGAATAAAGTGTACCTGCCTTAATGGTTAAATTAAACTCTTAAGCAAGTTTCTTTGTTTCAGATTTGGTGACCCAGATGGGACCCTCTCTGCCCGACTACAGGACCCATTGAGATCGGGACTCTCTTGGGTATCCCCGGGGTTTTCTCCTGAGAGACTCCTCTTCTCAAATGGATCTCTGCGGGGGCAGACAAGGACCATCAGATAAAAAGATATGCTTTAAATTTTTTTTCTAGTTTCTGTCGGTTTGATTAGGTCGTCTTGGTTGATATTAACCAAAGAAACTGGAGGCATGTGGAAGCTTGAGTGAATATTTGGTTTCTATGTGCCAGTTTGATTTGTTCAAGTTATTGTTGTTGTATTGTGTGTGTTATTTTTGTGGTGATGAAAGCCAAACTGTGAGAAACACTTATTCACTGGTAAAATATTGAAAAGTGTGAGGGTCCAGAATCTAAGAATGACACGGGCATGGCAAGCGGGTACAAAGTACAAAATTTATTTTCTTGCGCAAGAGGTTAAAAAAAAAAGACAGACTGGCCGGCCAGGGCCGCCCTACACAGGAGGGCGACCCTGGTTGCATCTGTGGGGTTACATTTATAGTAAAAACAGGTACATAAAAAATTATTAGTTGCAAGCTTATTGGTCAGTCTAGGGGTACATTCAGTATATTTACAGTTCGTGTTACATTCTGATGGATTCCATGCTGCATATGCAAGCAATCTCTTATCCGTACATTGTTTTCACTCCGGGATGTGATTTCTCGTCCCAGGGGGTGTCTGGCATGAACAATTTCTAGTCCCCCACTTCTCTTTATCTACCGTCTGCTTGTTATTTTTTTTAACTAGCTCTTCCCAACCCCCCTACATCCTGTCATGATGGGGGCTCACATTCTCCCCTTTTCTTTGCATAATGGCCTTCACAAAAAGGACAAAGTCTTTGAAGCAAAGATAATATTTTTATTTTACAATTCAGAGCTGAATTGGATGCCCTTCTAAAAAAGGCATGACGTCTTACAAAAGTAGTGGGTATATATACTAGTTTTACACAAAGAACCATATAAATCTCTCCAAGATTGCTCATTGTATTTTTGGAGTATTCAACCACGTCTGGAGACTCCCTTCAGGTTATCATTTGACCTAAGACAACTACATCTTGCTAGACAACTAAACATCATGTCTGGAGATTGTCTGCATATTATCTCTCGATATAAGACAGATTTATATGACAAGATCATTAAACATACAAACCAGCTGCAGCAAAACTTATCAATTAATTCTCACAATTCACCCCCTTTTACTTATTACATTTTTTTTGCTGAAGCCCATATCTTTGTTCTAATTTACACAGTATTAATTGTAATTTCTCATCTTGTTCTTCTTTCTTCCGATCTCTTTTCTTCAACACCATAATTTTCTGGGCCATTTCACTCTGGCCTGAGGCTGTCATTCGTGGATTTTTTTTGCATACTGGTTAGCTGAATTCCTTCAACTACACTGGAAATCAGTCTTATAAAACATGGTACAAGGCATGGTAAAAAGAGTAATCCAGCAAATGCACATAATGAAAAGAAACCTGCTTTCTTCCAGCAAACTACCCCTAAGAGATTATCCCACCACCCGGAGTCTAACATAGACTTTCATTTCTGCACTGGGACATGTGCAATTTTTCGGATTTCAGTTGCAAGGTTCATTATTGCTTGGCCATTATCATCTATTTTAAGGCAACAATCAGAAGTGTTCCATTTTCTACACACGCCTCCTTCTTCTGCCAATAAATAATCTAAAGCCAGTCTGTTCTGATATACATCGCCCCTCTCATCTGTGTTTGCTGTTTGGCCAACAACTGGAGGCTGGCTGCTGTCCAATTAGTGATAAATTCTACTACTGCCTGTAACCCAATTACTCTATTCAACATGTAAATAGGTGTTCACTAGCCCAGACTTCCATCTTGTGCCCAAGTCGCTGGTCCATATGTCTGGATAATTCTGGGGCCATTTGTCTTCTCCCCAGATTTGAGTTCCTCTGACTTCTATGTCTGACCGTTTTTCCCTCTTTAAGTTCTCAAACAAGGGAATTCCTAACTCATCCCTCTCCTCCAGGGGCAACATAAAAAATCCCTGTTGAATTATTCCTAAAGTACAGCTCCCTTCCCAATAAGCTCTTTTACCACAAATCCAAAATAACCCAGCAGGGGCTCTCCACCAGTTCCTAGAAGTGTTTCCTAGGTTTTTCCAAAAATTTCAGGATCCTTGGTAACCCCTGGAATGGATTATTTCCAGTACAATTAAAAATTCCTTCCTCAGTGGACTTAGTACAATTGTTATTATTTTTGGACAAATACCATAGAGGTTTTCCAGGCCACCAGGTCCCATGAGTGCCATTGTGGGTGTACACCCATTTACAGGGGGGTTCTCCTACCCACTCTCCATATCCCATACGACTTATTCATTCCATACCAAGTACTCCAGAACTTAGGACCCACCCCAGTGGCCACATCCTTTCTTCTGAACTGAGTGAATGATTCCATTTTAATATTTGGAGAGGATCCACACTAGTTCCTTTCCAGGGCCATTCTTCACTCATTAGAGGACCTCCACATACCCAACAACCAGATACATGTAGTTCCTTGGCTATTCTTTCAGCCAGATCTACAAATAAATTTTTTTCCCAAAGTGGGGAATCCTAGTTGCTTTTGCAATTCCTCTCTGATTTGATTAAATAATTTCTTACTATCTTTTGACTTTCCCAAGTGGACAAAGTTTGTTAATTGCCGTGTGACATTCTTCACTAACTGTTCTTTATATTGCTCTTGGATTCCCCCACTGTCTGATATGTCCCAATGTCCTTCCTTGGTGAAACATATCCCTTCTTCTCCCTTAGGACGCCCTATCTCCAGCCTTGTTCCTCCTTTTCCCAAGTTTCTTCCCACCCACAATTGTATTTTCCCCAAGTTACAAGTGGTTAAACTTCGCAAGTTATAACAATGCCTATTTATGTGAGTGTGGTAACTAAGACTGGAAGCCCCCCTAACGTGTAGACATTGGTAACATTTAGAATATTCATTTGGAGAACCTGGGGTACAACTGGAGGTGAGCGTAACCCAAAGTAGGAGAGTCAAGGCAGCCATCATAAGCCAAGGTCTGGTATAGCATTTATCTCCATTACTCAATGCCTGTTGGTTTGCAGCCAACAGCGGAGTTTTAGATGCTTCTTGGCAGCAAATATAGAGGCTAACCCAGTCTTGCCTTTGGCTTAGTGCACATCATATACCTGAAATCACCTTTTAGATTTTCACAGGGCTGCCACTTCCAACACACTCCACAGCACCATCAGTCTTTCTTGTGGTTATTCAGTTTACCTAGTCCCTTATTATACACCTTACAAAAAGGAACAACAACACAGGTAACCATCCTTACAGATTTCGCAAACCAATTTTGCTTACTCTTGACTTATTCTGACTTATTGCCTAAATGTTAGCTTCAAAGGATCACCTCCTGGTTTCACAGTCCACTCTCTGGAAGGCAGGGCCACTGGTCCCTTCACTCCAGTGGCATGAGTCCACCTCTTCTCTTTAGTCCTTATGGCTGCTTCTGTTGTCAGAAGTACCAGGAAGGGTCCTTCCCACGTCGGGGCTAGAGTATTCTCCTTCCAGGATTTCACTAGGACCCAGTCTCCAGGTTGTATTTGATACAGGCTGAAATCCAGGGGAGCTGTTTAGGGTAGCAAGCTATGCTTTCTTAAATCTGCAAGAGATTGAGTTATTCCATGCAAATAGTCTTTAAGGTACATATCATTGATTTCAGGGATCAGTATACCCTCTTCTCTCCCTAAATATGGGAGGCCAAACAACATTTCGTATGGAGACACAACCAAGTCTTTCTTGGAATGGTTCTGATTTGTAATAAAGCTAAAGACGGACACTTAGAATCATAGAATCATCGAATCATCAGGTTGGAAAAGACCCACCGGATCATCGAGTCCAACCATTCCTATCAAATCCTAAACCACGCCCCTCAGCGCCTCGTCCACCAGTCCCTTAAACCCCTCCAGGGAAGGTGATTAAACCCCCTCCCTGGGCAGCCTGTTCCAGTGCCCAATGACCCTTTCCGTGAAAATTTTTTTCTGATGTTCAGCCTAAACTTCCCCTGGCAGAGCTTGAGGCCATTCCCTCTTGTCCTGTCCCCTGTCACTTGGGAGAAGAGGCCAGCACCCTCCTCTCTACGACCTCCTTTCACGTAGTTATAGAGAGCAATGAGGTCTCCCCTCAGCCTCCTCTTCTCCAGGCTAAACCCCAGCTCTCTCAGCCGCTACTCATAAGGCCTGTTCAACAGCCCCTTCACCAGCTTTGTTGCTCTTCTCTGGACTCGTTCTAGAGCCTCAACATCCTTCTTGTGGTGGGGGGACCAGAAGTGAACACAGTACTCGAGGAGCGGTCTCACCAGTGCCGAGTACAGAGGGAGAATAACCTCCCTGGACCTGCTGGTCACACCATTTCTGATACAAGCCAAGATGCCATTGGCCTTCTTGGCCACCTGGGCACACTGCTGGCTCATGTTCACTTGGCTGTCAACCAACACCCCCAGGTCTTTCTCCTCCAGGCATCTCTCCAGCCAGACTTCTCCTAGTCTGTAGCGCTGCATAGGGTTGTTGTGCCCCAAGTGCAGGACCTGGCATTTGGCCTTGTTAAACCTCATACCGTTGGTCTCGGCCCAGTCTTCCATCCAGTTTAGATCCCCTTTCAGAGCCTCCCTACCCTCTAGCAGATCCACGCTTCCACCCAGCTTAGTGTCATCCGCAAACTTGTTAAGGGTGCTCTCAATACCTTCATCCAGGTCATTGATAAAGACATTGAACAGGGCTGGACCCAGCACTGAGCCCTGGGGAACACCACTTGTGACTGGCCTACAGGTAGTTTGGTATGTATCATTAGCCTGGTAATGTGTGCATTTTCCCTCTTGACAAGTTTCCTGACCAAGCTGGCAGGTACAACAGTTCTGCCATCCAATCTATTACCTATTTCCTGGTCCGTGTTACCTCTCAGGTGCCGTTGATGGTGCATGATGGCTACTTTAGTTGGCACTTGCCCTGCCTCCAATAGGTGAAACATTTCTTCAGCATGTTTAACGACTTTACCATCACTCCCTAACTGTAGATTCATAAACAGCACCAACCTGTCATTCCTGGAAAGGTCCTGATTTCTTTTACCATTTGTCTGCATATTATCTCTCGATACAAGACAGATTTATATGACAAGATAATTAAAAAAACAAACCAACTGCAGCAAAACTTATCAATTAATTCTCACAAAACCCAATTATCAATGCCAATTTGATTATTAAGCAGGGATGATTTTAATAAACAAGCTAAGCTCCTGTTATATTCTTTTACTGCAAGCTGGCCAATATTTGCTTAAGCTAATTCATTCCCTTAACATGGTTTATTCCTTCCTTCAGTGAAATGGGGTATTTGTATAAAAATGGTTTTGTTTTGTTGTAGAAAATATGGTGAGTTTTGTCCAGATTGTATATGGATGACTGATGGGTGTTTATTACATCCTGACATAATGCATGTGGTGTAACAAGAAATTGTGGGTAACATATGGTTGGGATTTGAGTTGTCCTGAACGTAAGATCCAGGACAACAAGGAAAGATCCACCTATGCAGTGCAAGTGATTTGTGGTTGGGGAGCCAGAACACAGAAGCCATAAGATGGGAGGCTGGTAGAGTGGCTGCACTTTAAAGAAAAGCCAGCTGGGATATATTTTAGATCATTAAGATCTTAGATCATAAGGGGATCAGTGGTCCACCGAGTGGTGGACAAACAGAAAAACCCTGACAAAAACTTTTGGTAATCAGTGGTGGCTGGTGTATAAGCTTGATTATAGGTAAAAGTGGCCCTAACACCTTGTTGCAATTAATGTTGTTCTTGAGGTGTGAAGTAATGTGTGCAGATCTGTTTACCAGTTTGCTAAATCACCTGGAGTGGCAAGAGAATGTGGCAAGAGAATGGGGTCTGGGATTAAGGAATAATCCATGTGCATACTGTAGAGGAATCAGGACAGGGTTTTTTAGCTGAGCTTGAATGATGGGGACCTGGGGAAGTTATCCTAGAGGATCCACTGGTTAAAATAAAGCTTGGGAATACGGGTAAAGAGATTATATTTTTGATAGATACAGGAGCCTCTGTGTAAACTAGCAACTGATTCCTGCAGATAAAAATAAAATATTGTGATTGTAATAGGAGCTACTGGCCAAACCGAAAAAGCATTCTTTATGCAACTGACACTTAAAGAACAGCAGAATAGAAGCTGCTCACACTTAAAGAATACACAGGATGACAGTTGTTTAGCTAAAGCAATGTATTTCTATAAGCCTTTATGTAGGAAGGGGTCTGTTGCTAGATAATTTCTGATAAGCATGACAAGTTATCTGGAACTGTGATAAGAGTGCCAAGGATCTGGAGAACATGCACGCAGATTGAAGTTAAAGGAAGTTAAGACAATTGGCCTTATCCCTGAGAAGACACTGCACAGGCACAAACAGGAAGAGACTCTTCTCAAACCCATTATAATAAGAAGCGGGGAAAGGTTATGAATATGTATAGGTGGCTTTTTTGAGTTTTATGAATATGTAACACTACTGTATAAAACCAAGACAAGTTGCCACAGTGGGCACGCACCTTTTTTTTGAGAAATAATTCTCCTGTGCGCCTCAGCGCTCAATAAACATACTGACTTTAGAACTTCGAGCATGTCCAGAGAAGAGCGACGAAGCTGGTGAGGGGGCTCGAGAACAAGTCTTATGAGGAGCGGCTGAGAGAGCTGGGGTTGTTTAGCCTGGAGAATAAGAAGTTGAGGGGAGACCTCATTGCTCTCTACAACTACCTGAAAGGAGGTTGTAGAGAGGAGGGAGTTGGCCTCTTCTCCCAAGTGACAGGGGACAGGACGAGAGGGAATGGCCTCAAGCTCTGCCAGGGGAAGTTTAGGCTGGACATCAGAAAAAAATTTTCACGGAAAGGGTCATTGGGCACTGGAACAGGCTGCCCAGGGAGGAGGTTTAATCACCTTCCCTGGAGGTGTTTAAAGGATGGGTGGACGAGGCGCTGAGAGGCATGGTTTAGACATTGATAGTAATGGTTGGACTCGATGATCCGGTGGGTCTTTTCCAACCTAGTGATTCTATGATTCTATGATAAGTTATAGAGTCATGAATCTGTGTGTCACTGGGGCCCCCCAAATCTTTTGGGTTCAAAGATTGACTCACACGTGATCAACAATGAAATGCACACTCCGAGGCAGAAGCCCTGTGCAATCAATCAAACTTCTCGGTCTTATCGATACTGGTGCCTATGTCACCATCACCTCAATGACACTGGCCCCAGGCTCAGGTACTGGTAGCACCGGTAAGTGGAATAGGTGGACGCAGCCTGCCCTTGCAAAGCAAGGATTCGATCGTTATTATCAACCCAGATGGTGCAGCTGCCGCCGTGCATTGTTTTATATTACCGACAGCACTGACATTGTGGGGCCGTGATTGCTTGTCGCAGTGGGGCATTAGCATTGTTTTGCGGAATCAAACTCTAGAACTCCGTTAAGGGTTATAAAACAGGTATGCGTTTATTCGCTGGTGGGTGCGAGGGGGTAATCCTCCTAACTCGCACACCGTATAGTCTAACAAGCAGATAGTTATAGTGTAAAGACATGCCTATTCATAAGCGCCTATTACATATTCATGACCTTTCCCCACTTCTTATTATAATTAGATTTGAGAAGCTTCTCCCATACTCGCGCAGGCGCGGTGTTGTGGTCTGGGGCTCAGGGCTGAAGTAGCCTTCATCTTCCTCATGAATCGTCCCTGAACCCGATCTGTGCGCAGGCGCAGTCTCATCCTGGTCGAGCTCCAAGACTGCAGAGACAGGTGCAGTCGGCTTTCTGCTTTTGTGCACATTTCAGCTTTCCCTTATCAGTGAATGTCTGTGAATTAGCTCCTTCCTTATCAACATCCAGGGTCTTCAAGGCCTTTATTAGCAGACAGTGCATATTTCAGTGAGCTAAGCCTTCTAAGTTTTTCTAACTTTTCCCCTATATCATATGCCCGCACATCAATTCCCCCCTGTCTTTTAAACTCAGGCAAATTCGTTTGCCTCACACATGATCTACTTTTTGAAGGGGAACTGGATAGTATTTTGCTTGAAAATTACTTTTCAACGCATTCTCATGAGCACTAAACATAGAAGTCAAAATTGCTACAAGCATTCTCCAATTCCAAACAAACAACGCAGTAGAGAAAACAAAGCTAACTAAAACTAACATCAACAGGACAATAATGGAGTGACAGAACTTATTTAGAATGCCAGTCACAGTGGGGGACCATCCAAATATCATGTCCCACCAATGATGGTTCGCATCTTCTCTTACCCTTTTCAGGACCCTGTTCATTTCCTCCGTGTCATGGTGAGCTGTTTTCAGGGTCTTTCTCCCACTTTCTTGGACTTCATCCAAGATCTTGATCAGATCCTGATGTTTCATTAATTGTTTTACCAATATAAGATTCATTCCAATAGGTACAGGCAATAACTTGTGAAACATGGTGTAATTAGGTTTTTATCAACTGGTAGGATACGACTGGTGCTAAGTAAGAAAGGTCACACCCGACAATCTTAACAATATTACAAAGGAAAAAATTAGAATGATTCTTGCTCTCTATAATTGTCTCATCTATTACTATAGAAATACAAGCAGTTCTTAAACATACACAACCTAGGCCAATATATACGAGTACAGTCTTCTGATTAGTGTCCGGATGGATCTCAAAGTGACAGATGGGTCACTGGAACCCCAAAACGGTGTATTATCTCTTGTATTAATGTTCTGGTTACCTCTCGAGCCTTGGCTGTTCTGGTAGGGAATGCCTCTGGCCAACCTGAAAAGGTATCGGTTAGTACTCACAAATATCAACACCCCCCTTTTCTTGGAAGTTCTAAAATAATCAATTTGCCATTGTCATCCAGGCCCGTTGCCTTTCCCCATTTGGCCCATTTCCAGTGTGGGGGTATTTTTGGGATTAGTCTGGAGGCAAATATCACACTGCCGAGTCACTTGTCTCACAGTAATGCATACATTTCTAGCATTTCTACAAGGCCTCTGCTCCCCAATGCCTTTTTCTATGCTTCTCTTTTACTAAAACCCGTATGATTAGTTTACCTTGTGGGGTGAGAACTCATCCCTCCTCATTATATGACCCTTCCAAACCTGCAGTGAGCTTTTGATCTTCTTTGGTATATTGGGGCTCTCCTTCCAGGGAGATTCGCCCATCAGAGGTCAAAGCCCCTTCTGTTTTCACCTCCCCTTTGGCTGCCTGTTTTGCCTCTCTGTCCGCCAGCTCATTTCCTCTTCCCAGTTCCGAATTCACTTTCTGTTGTGCTTTGATTTGCATGGTTGTTACCTTCTCAGGGAGCTGGACTGCTTCCAATAGTTTCAGGATCTCCATGTTTGATGTGTTTACCCTGTGAGTTCAATAACCCTTTTTCCTTCCAGATTGCGCTGTGCGCATGTGCAACTCGGAATGCATACCTTGAATCTGTATAGATATTTCCAGCTTTGCCTTTAGCCAGCTCCAAGGCACGGGTCAGAGCAATTATCTCTGCCTTTTGTGCAGAGGTGTTCATGGGTAAAGGTCCTAACTCTGTTATGTCTCGACTAGTGATAATGGCATATCCAGCATGTCTTTTACTGCTTAGGACATAACTGCTCCCATCCATGAACCAATCTTCAGCACTTCCCATAGGACTGTCCTTCAAGTCCGGATGGCTCGAGTATGTTGCCTCAATAGTTTCCAGTCAGTCATGATGTACTGGTTCCCCTGTGTTTTCGCTAAGTAAAGAGGCTGAAATGGCAATGTTAGTAATTACAATTTTCTACCATTGCAGTCTGGTATTTCAAGAACCTTTGTATGGAAAGCCAGTGTCCACCTTTCACTTCCAATACAGCAGATGTTGTATGGGACACCAACATAATCATTCTCTGGCCCAGGGTGAATTTTCAGGCTTCCTGTGTACCTAGTATTACGGCCGTAACCACTCGCGGGCATCCAGGCCAACCTTTTGCAGTTGCGGCCGATTGCTTGGAGAAGTATGCAACTGCTCAGTGATACGGACCCGGATCCTGTGCCAATATTAGAGGAGAAAAAAATGGCTTACTCACATCTGGGGGTCCCAAGGCCAGAGCCGACATCAGGGCCTTTTTCAGTAGTTCAGAGGCCTGTATAGCTCCTTTATTCCATTGAAGGTGTTTCTGTTCAGTGGTTGTTAGTGTGTACAGGAGTTTAACAAGCAGTCCATCCACAGTCAGCACCACCCAGTCATTCCCAGAAGAATTCGTAACTCTCTCACTGTTTGCAGTCTCGGAGTTTGCATATTGCCTCTTTTTGGGCTTGTCCCAAAGTCCTCTGTCCAGCACCCACTTTGTAGCTCGGGCAAATCATCTCGTGCTGCATTATCTGGGCCTTCCTTTTGGATTCCCGATATCCCTGGAGTCCTAGAAAATTCAATAGACTCACTGTCCAGGTCATGCAAGCATCCCTTGTCCTGGTGGCAATCAGGATATCGTCCACGTACTGTAACAGTTTTTCTTCCTCAGACAGGGCTTCTCAGCACTCAAGATCTTTTGCAAGATGATTGTCAGATATGGTAGGGCTGTTTTGAACTCTGCAGTAATACTGTCCAAGTAAGCTGATTTCTGCACCCACTTTTGAGATTCTCCCCTTCAAATGCAAATATTTTCTGGCTGGCCTCATGGAGAGGGAGGCAAAAGAAGGCATCCTTCAGGTCTAAAATCGTAAACTAAGTTAGTTCAGGTGTCAATACAGTCGACAGAGTATATGGGTTTGCCACCACCGGATAGAGGTCTTTATTATTTTATTCACAGCTTGTAAGTCCTGGACCACTTGGTATGATCCATCAGGCTTACAGACAGGTATTGGCTGAATTCCTTCCCTGTCTTCTTTCTTTAGGGGATCTTATTTAATTCTTACCGGCTGCCGCCCTTCTTTGATTTGACCTCAACAGGTGGAGCATTCTTTGCTTTTCCTGGCACATCAGTGGCCCATACCCCAGGGTATACCTGGTTCAGAATTTCCTCGTTGACCTTTCCTCCTGTGGGCACACTAGTTAGAGATAAGCTCATTATTTGTATGTATTGTTGATCATTTACCTCCAGAGTAATTTCTCCTTTTTCAAATTTAATCACAGCCCCTAGTTGTTCTAGTAAATCTCTCCCCAATGTGCCTTCGGGGAAGCGGGACATGTACAGGAATTGGTGTATACCCCATTGTTTCCCCAATTTGTATTTCAAAAGTTTGCAAAAATATGCCTTTTCTCTTTGGCCAGTTGCTCCCTTTACCATCATGTAGTCATTTCCCAGGGGTATCAAAGCTTGGTTTAAAAATGAATATGTTGCCCTGGCATCAATTAAAATTCTACCTTGTTTTACTCTTTGCCTAGCTTCATTATAACCAGAGGATCTGCTAGGGTGGATTTCCCAGATCTCCCTCAATCCTCCTTCACATGGGCCGCTATCTGTCCTTTCTGATTACTCCGCTCTCTTTCATTTCTTTTTCGCCTCATTCAACAATACTTGCAGGTTCCTATCTCCTATGGAATGCAGCTTTAGGAATTTACACCTGATATCATCTGCTGAGCGACCCAAGGACAAAGAAACTAGTTGTTGTATTCCTACCTCCGACCCAGGATCCAGCGGTGTGCTGTGGAACATTGCATCCCTTAATCAATCCAGGAATTCAGATGGTGACTCGGAAGGACCTTGCTTAACTGCATATAATACGGATCATTCCGGTGGTCTTGGGCAACCCTTTCCATGCTTCTAAATCGACGATGGAAAAGGTACCTTGATTAGCATTGGCTCTCCATCAGGTCCTACTGCCTCTCAGAGAGCTGCCTGCAGGGCCATTGGAGCAGACTTTTTCTGATGCAGGAGGATACAGGACTATCTGGAGGAGTGGGGGTCCTTTCCAAGTCGGCATCTTGTTCCTGTGATTGAGGGGGAGGCTTAAACAGATCAGTTAGATCCTGTTCTGGTGCCAGGCGAGTTTTGTTTAGCTTTGTGCACTTTTGTCCAATGCTGCACACTGAACAACAATTGCCTCAGTTTACCTCCAGATTCCTTCTTATTTTCTCACTCAAGGGCAAGTGCCAGAGGGTCCTGTGGGGGCACAATTCCACAGTCCCTTTATCACTCCAGATTGTTATGGAGGGTTAAAAACATCCTCATAAGACACTTCATCTGACTTTCCTTCTCTCCTCAAAACTAATATTAATTGTAAGAGGGTGTTATAATCTATTGTCTAATTAAGTGGCCACTTTGCCCAATCATCAAATTTGTAGAGTAGCTACCATTGATTACAATATTTAATAAGGGTCTTTTTGTTTTCAGTGCTCCCAGTTCCAAACAACATCCTTCCCATGTGTTAATACACACCTCAGAGGGCTCTTTTGTTTTCCATTTTTAGTTTCTTTAGTTTGTCTTTTCCTTAGTTTCACCTCTTTCTTTCTCAGTTATCACCAAAACCTTGCATTACACAATTTTTAACCCGTTCCCGGTCTTTCCCCTCAAGGTCCCGGATTTCTGGAACCAAACTTTCTTTTCCACTACTGATCAAATTTTCCGTTAAATTACATTAAGTTTTGCCCTTGCCAATTAGGCAGTACTTCAGCCCTTCTTACATTACTGATAAACATAATATACACACACATATACCAAACCTGAATGTATTGTTCCCCAATTATACACAATAAAACTGTCTGGAGAAATAATCACACAACAAATTTTGGATAAATCAGTAGTTGGCACTCCTAAAATTTTAAGGATAATTTCTCCCATCTCCCATCTTTTAATAAAGCCTGTTTAGGAATAATAGCTGGTTTGCTCATTATTCTTATGCGAATAGAATTGTTCATAACCCAGTATCTCCCTACAGAGGTAACACGTTTAACTCCTGCGGACTCAGCAAAGAAGCAGAAGAGGGGGCACCCATACACACACACAGACGCAAGGCTGGGTTTTTCTTTTTTTTTTCTCTTTTCCTTTTTGCTAGATATTTTCAAAACTAATTTGCAAGTTTTGTAAACGTTTGAAACTTCAAGCGCTTTGTGTCTGGCAGCGCCCCTCGCTTTTCAGAGTGAGCAAGCTGTGCTGCCTAGTTTTACCTGCATAGTACTTGAAACTCCTTGGTGGCACAGGTCGGCTACTTGAGCCCACCCCGGCGTGCCTGCTTCTCTCCCCACCAGTATCCAAAGTTTTAAATTCCTACCAAACTCCAGCACTCTATCATACATTAAACAATTCACGGAGCACAGAACAAATTAACAACACACAACAATCAGAGCTCCTCACTCGCTTTGCGGCGATGCTGCATCTCAAACACACAGCCACTCGTTTCAGGGCCAGTCCAACTCGCACAGTGTTAGTTACGACCAGTCGAATTGGATCCACAATTTCTGATGTTATGGATATCCAAACCACACACAGTACCGGGCACATACAACACTTGAAATACGATGATAGCTGTAGGACAGGATTTGGCTAGCTTCAGGAAGACCCCCAGCAGGGACCAGTTGATAAGGGAGGATGTGCTGGACCTGGTCGCCGCAGGCCTTGGGAAGAGCGAGATAAGGCTTTTGTTTAGAAGGAACAAAAGAGTACTGGCTACGTGAGGATGAGCACAGGTGTCTGTGGTTGCGAGACAGTTACCTTGATAAGGGGAACTATTGTTGTTGCTGAAGGAAGTAAATGTTTGAAAAAGGCTTCTTTGTATTAACCAATCTGTGATCGCCTAGTTTAGTGTAAAGACCAATCAGTTTGAAACACGCTTCTTGTAACTAGTATAAATATGTCTTAAGAACACAATAAAATTGACACTTTTGCTTGTTTCAAGTCTTGTCCCGTCTCTCAAACGCGGCAAATTGGTGACCCCGACGTGATACCGACGTGATTGCCAAGGGTCAGAGAACCACATATCTGGTGGCATGCCACGAGTTCCACAGAACATTGAATGAGCTGCTGAAAGGAAGCAGGAACTGGCCAGTCAAAAATCCCTCTGGAGCATAGAGGTGAGCTGTGGGAAACTTGGGAAATCAGGAATTTTCCCCTGAAAGAGACGTAAATGAACTTATGAAAGCCCTTCTTCAAAAGCAAGGGAAAAATATCTCTGGGCATGATCTTAAAGTAATACTTAAATGGGTACAGGCGAAAATACCCACCGTAACTGCATCCCCTATCTTTACGCGGGAACTTTGGGATGAAGTGGGGGTGAAACTGTGGGATGCTACGATAGAGGAAAAAAAAGGAGCGAAAAAGCTGGAGGCTCCCTGGCAGAAAGTTTTTGAAGCGTTAAAGGCGCATGTCGGCTCAAAAAAGCAGAGCGATAATTTCGAGCCGAATGCAGGATCGTCAACAACTGTACTAACCCCTCACCCCCCTAAACTGGCTGCACTTGCCTCTGCAACCCCCGACGGGAGGGCCGACAATCCCTTTGATCCGGGTCCGATAGACAACGACAAGGAGCCAGATCCACAACCCCCACTGTCCCTCAGACCAACGGGTGCAAGCCAGGAGGGAGGGACAGCAGCAGGGAGAAGTTGAAATATTGCAAGCTTTGATCCATGCGCGGCACGGCGGTCTGCGCTGGGAACTAATTAGTGACGAAGCGATAAAGGAGATTCCAAAAACTGTAAAAAGAAAACCAAGCCGCCTGGCTGAGGGCCACTCCCCCAGCCCTCCAGCTCCCGCGGAGCGGCTCGCCGGGGGGGGGGGGCCTCTGCCCGGGGCTAAGGGGGGTCCACCTGCTGCTGCCGCGAAAACCCGAGCAGTTTCAGCATTGCAGAAGGGACTGTTAAGAGATACGATAAGAAATGGCTCAATTACCTACAACAACAGCTAGGATCATTTACCTATCAAGCAGAGCATTTTAAAAGACACTGCCACACGCAACGCCAGGAGAGAGGGCCTAAAAACTGCCCTCAGTGTGGAAAGGGCAAACATTTTACCTGTTGGTGTAAATCAAAATGGGATAAGAATGGGACAGTATTGTCAGAAAACCAGGAGCAAAGCATGGTTCAGGGGCACGTACCGACACAGACGCCTCCGCAGCAAGCAGCAGCTCTCACCTCAGAGCAAGAACCAGAGGCACCACCGAGATAGATGTGATCGCCACCATCGCAGCAGTGCTGCAATCGTCTGCACTTCACACAATACCACGGAACGTAAAAGGACCATTGGAGGGTGGCTTTACTAACTTGTAATTTGAATGATTGTCAATAATTTGATTGGGAATCTTTGTTTTACCTGGGGTCATTGATGTAGGCTGTACTGGAATAATTTAAGCAAGGATATGGATGCTGTCTCCACTAGTGTTATGAACACCATTTCCACTAGTATTAATACCAACAGATAGCTGGATAGTGTATTTAATCTTATTCAAAGCAGGTGTATTCCAAGCTGACTCTGTAGAGCGTGGCTCACAAGGATTTGAGTCCATAAGAATCCCTGAAATATATTTGGCTTAGTCCCTACAAACTCAGCCTCTTATGTTGAAGTGTAGTGTAACCCTTAGCTGTGCACATTCCACTAATCTTGTGGGGGGAGAGATGTGTTAAATGCAATGGGAATAGACATTGGAATTATGAACGAGTGAAAAATTGGGTACATTGCAAAACTTAGTGAAGGAGCAAATAGATCACGGGCATACAGTCCCATTTAATAGTCCTTGGAACGCACCTGTATTGGTGATAAAAAAGAAATCTGGAAAATGGCGTTTATTACATGACTTTTCTAGACAAACCACAAGAGGCCTTAAATAAGCAGGCAGACAATATCGCCGCTAGATAAGTGTTGCTTAAACAATTAGCCTTAAAGAATGCAAAGATGAACTTAGTGCACTGCTAATTGCTTGATCATCTGTTACAAAGATTGCTTGTTTTACCAGAATTGACTGATGCCGACTTTATGAGAGCGATGCAAGTAATAGTTTGGATGCCTATGCCTCCTGACTTTATATCAAAGGGCACTAGAATCACTCATCTGATTTGTTTTTCAGCAATTGTACTCCATGAAGAGACAGAGGCTGTGGTTCAACTGACCAGTCCGTGATTCTATCAATGCAGAAACTACAAAAGTCTACCATAAGTGAAATATTTGTTAGACAATCGATATAAGCCTTATTAGATAATGCATCTACGTATTTTAAGTGTTGTATGTTCCCGGTACCGTGTGTAGATTAAATATCCATAGCGTGGAAAAATTGTGGATCCAATAGTGATAACCTACATTGTATGAATGTATTTGGCTAGCTGAGAAATGAGTGTGTGTGTGTGTGTGTGTTTGAAGTACTTCAAATGTTTGTAAGACTTAGAAATTGGCTTTGATTAACCTTGAAAATATATCTCTGGGACCTTTCAATCTCAAATGTCCACTAAGCCGGCAAACAGGTAGATTTACCTGGGGATCTTTGGAATGAAAGGCTTCAGAAAAAAAAGTTTTAAAATACGTAGCAAAACATGTAGCTATATGTGTGTGAGTGCCCCCCCCCCCTTCTCCTTCCTTTCTAATTTTTTTTCTTTCAGCCTTGAAGAAGTCCAGAGGAGTTAATGGTGTTATCTCTCTAGGGGAATGCCAATTTGTGAGAACACTCTGCATTCCAATGTCCCTCATCAGCAATTGCTGGGTCCTAGTGCAGACAACCTTTAGGGATAATTGAGGCAATGATAGAGGAAAATTCAAAAGCTTCATTACGAATTATTGAGTGGATATTTTACCACACTAACCCCCAAAAAGCATACTCACTAAATTTGAAATGATTACAACGATAATCACCGAGAGAAGAAAAGAAGTGTTCAATTATTAGGCCAAGACTCGACAATTATTTATATCCCAATGACAAAAGAATATACTAAGTAGTGCATGGCAAATATTTTGAATTTACAAATAGATCTAATAGATTATCCAGGAAGTATTGATATCCATTTACCAAGTCATGTCATTATTGAATGTACCCATCAAGTAGTAGAAACATTGTTAGCAAAACAGAAAAGGGGGGAATCAGGAGAGACACTGTAAAACAGATTGATAAAGGTGCGATATGTAATAAATTTTTTGTGATTAGCAGGAGATGATCAAATTGTGCCGAAGTTGAAGCATATACAAACCATGTCATCAAAATTAGAGCAAATATAAGACAATGTGAAAGTGCTATTGAAAAACAGTTATTAAGGGCAATGGACAGGTCTGTATAAGCTACTAACATGGAGACGAGGTTAGGCTTGTGTTTTAACAGATACAGGACCACTTCGGGCACCTGCGAGGTGGATCAAGCCCACGTTGCTGCGTGACAACTGTTGAGCCCCAAACACGAAAGCAGTTGACAAGAATGAGGAGGACTTAACATTATGGATGCTCTTAATCTTATGGGTGGTAGTTAAAGGATATCCTTGGGTGATCGATTCTCAAAAGAATGGGTGGATAACAAGATGGGTATGAGAACTGTTGGTCAAAAGAATGTTGTAAAAATGATTGTGTATGTTTTGGTGTTCTTTATTCTTTTACTACTCTTTTTGCCATGCTTATTACAATGCCTGCAAGGACTAATGGCGCGTTCTATAAAGAAGATTCTTGTTGTGCAACAGGAAGGGGGAGATGTAGGACAGGATTTGGCTAGCTTCAGGAAGACCCCCAGCAGGGACCAGTTGATAAGGGAGGATGTGCTGGACCTGGTCGCCGCAGGCCTTGGGAAGAGCGAGATAAGGCTTTTGTTTAGAAGGAACAAAAGAGTACTGGCTACGTGAGGATGAGCACAGGTGTCTGTGGTTGCGAGACAGTTACCTTGATAAGAGGAACTATTGTTGTTGCTGAAGGAAGTAAATGTTTGAAAAAGGCTTCTTTGTATTAACCAATCTGTGATCGCCTAGTTTAGTGTAAAGACCAATCAGTTTGAAACACGCTTCTTGTAACTAGTATAAATATGTCTTAAGAACACAATAAAATTGACATTCTTGCTTGTTTCAAGTCTTGTCCCGTCTCTCAATCGCGGCAGATAGCTATCCCTATCCTCAGACACCCTACAAGGTCTTGGCAAGCTATAAGGAATCCCTCCCCACAGCTACCTCACTACACGTCCCATTGGGCCCAACAATTCCCAGGGGCGAGCAATCTAGCTCCTCGTCATTGTGTGTGGCGTCCCATGCACAACTTATAGACTCATCCCCTCTTTCCAATTCCCAGGTATCCATATCCCCAAGTCACATACATTGTCCGCCCACTGATGGGCCGTCTCTCTCCCCACAGCGATCAGATGGGGATGGGAGATTCTCCAGAGAAATAGTCCGGTGGTGCCTAGAACGTCCTGCTCCCCACCGGTCCTGCAGCAAGATAGAGAGGGTGTCCTATATGGGGTGCCAAATTGTTTTGCGGAATTGAACTGCGGAATAAAGCAGGTATGCGTTTATTCGCCGGCGGGTGTGAGGGGGTTATCCTCCTAACTCGCACACCATATGGTCTAACAAGCAGATAGTTATAGTGTAAAGACATGCCTATTCATAAACGCCTATTACATATTCATGACCTTTCCCCACTTCTTATAATTAGATTTGAGAAGCTTCTCCCATACTTGCGCAGGCGCGGTGTCGTGGTCTGAGGCTCAGGGCTGAAGTAGCCTTCATCTTCCTCATGAATCGTCCCTGAACCCAATCTGTGCACAGGCGCAGTCTCATCCTGGTCGAGCTCCAAGACTGCAGAGACAGGTGCAGTCGGCTTTCTGCTTTTGTGCACATTTCAGCTTTCCCTTATCAGTGAATGTCTGTGAATGAGCTCCTTCCTTATCAACATCCAGGGTCTTCAAGGCCTTTATTAGCAGACAGTGCATATTTCAGTGAGCTAAGCCTTCTAAGTTTTTCTAACTTTCCCCCTATATCATATGCCCGCACATCAGCATCGGGTCAAATTTAATGTAGGGGCCACTGCAGTGCAACACAGTTTGTGTCTTTCTTGGAAGATGGACGACCTGGTTTGGGTCAAGCAGTGGCCCCTAAGTTCTGAGAAGCTGCACCACCTGCATCAACTTGTGGATGAACAATTACGTGCTGGGCGCATTGTTCTCACCATGAGTCCCTGGAACTCTCCCATCTTTGTTATAAGGAAAAAGAGTGACAAATGGCATTTGTTACATGATCTTTGGCAAATTAATGCCATTTGAGAAGATATGGGAGCCCTGCAAACAAGGCTACCCTCCCCATCTATGATTCCAAAGTATTGACATTTGACTGTGATAGACTTGAAGGACTGTTTTTTTTACCATCCCGTTGGATGAGCGTGATGCATCCCGTTCTGCATTCTCAGTGCCATCTATCAACATGGCCGAGCCATGTACCATTAGACAGTTCTCCCTCAGGGGATGAAAACAACCCCACCATTTGCCAATGGTATGTGGCATGAGCATTGAGTCTGGTGCGCAAACAATTGCCTCATGTTATAATTTACCACTATATGGATGACATCCTTGTAGCCCCAAAGGAGGAGACAGACATGTCTCAAGCATTAGCATTAGTGATGATGCAGGTCACCAGCCACGGACTGATAGTAGCTCCAGAAAAAATCCAGTGCAATTCACCCTGGCAACACCTAGGGTGGCGCATCACGACTCAAACTATTCAACCCCAAGCTGTGAAATTGGTCATGACTGTGTCCTCCCTGAACAATTTGCAAAAGGTGTTAGGCTCTATTAACTGGGTGCAACCCTTAATAGGTTTAACCAATGAGGACATGCGCCCATTGTTTGTATTATTAAAGGGGGGCCCTTCTCTGAACTCTAAGAGACAGCTGGACACTCCAGCAAAAACAGCTTTGCAAAAGGTAACAAGGGCAATTGCACAGCGTCAAGTTCAAAGATGTCACCCAAACTTACCTTTACAATTGTTAGTCACAAATTCACCATTTCAACCTTATGGATTAATCATGCAATGGGATGTTAGTGAACCTGACCCCTTGTTAATAATAGAACGGGTGTTTTTACCACATCAGTTCACAAAAACCATAACAATCAGAGGAGAGATGTTTAGTACATTGATCATGAAGGGCTGACAGTGTTTACTAACAATGTGCGGTCAAGAACCTAATATGAATTTTTTACCTGTTACTTTACCTACGTTGCAATGGCTCGTGCAAGAATCACTGTTGTTTCAAATAGCATTAGAAGGGTTTCCATTAGACATATCCATCCATCCTCCTGGGCATAAATTGATAAACACTTTAATGCAATTATCATTATTGGACCGCCCCAAACACAGTCCTGTTCCACTCGCTGCGGTGACATAGTTTACCGACGGGTCTGGGAAAACGGGACGATCTGTGATTGTTTGAAAAGATATCAACAATCAATGCAATCGAGCATTCCGCCAGTGGCAATGTCCCATTAACATTGTCACTGACTGCTTATGTGGCAGGAATCATAATGAGATTAGAAAATGCTTACCTGAAGGATGTTAATAACAAGCAATTATTGTCTTTTATGACAACTATTGTATTTATTGTACTCACGTAAACATGCTTATTTTGTGGTCCATATTCATTTTCACACATCTTTGCCTGGACTAATTACTGAGGCCAATGAGAAAGCGGACCAGTTGGCTGGAGTGGTCGTTGTCCTGAATGCATTTGAACAGGCTCGACTGTCACACACCTTTTTTCACCAGAACACTAGAGCGCTTCGCCAAGCCTTTGGGTTGCCCTTGGCCCAGGCACGACAGATAATCACTGCTTGTCCGGACTGCCAACAATTATGTCTGACACCAATTGTTGGGGAGAATTCCCGCGGATTTACAACTTTGGAAATGTGGCAGACTGATGTAACACACTTTGCCGAGTTTGGATGACTTAAGTATATTCACATGTCCATCGACACCTTTTCAAGGGCCCTTTGTGCCACGGCACATACAGGAGAAAAACCGCATGATGTATGCTGTCATCTTTTGCATGCTTTTGCAACTTTGGGAGTGCCACAAAAAATTAAAATGGACAATGGTCCCAGGTATAGTGCACAACACACTAGTGTCTTTCTACAACTCTGGGGAGTCTGACATGTTACCGGCATTCCTCACTCTCCCACGGGCCAAGCTATCGTTGAGCGCACTCATCATATCTTAAAGACTATGTTACTAAAACAAAAAGGGGGGTCAGGAATAGATATCATGAATCCCCATGACTGACTAGCTGAGGCATTGTATGTGCTTAATTTTTTGAGACGATGGGACAATTCAGGACCTCCTTTTGTCAGACACTTTGCATCTATAGGAGGGAGTCAAAGGAAGGTAGAGGGAAAAGCCTTAGTGAAAGTTGAGTCTAGAAACTGGTAGACGGGCATATGATATAGGGGAGAAGTTAGAAAAACTTAGAGGGCTTAGCTCACTGAAATGCGCACTGTTTGCTAGTAAAGGCCTTGAAGACCCTGGATGTTGATAAGGAAGGAGCTCATTCGCAGGCATTCACTGGTAAGAGAAAAGCTGGAATGTGAGCAACAGCAGAAAGCCAACTGCATCCTGCTCTGCAATTTTGGAACTTGACCAGGATGAGACTGCGCCTGTGCACAGATTGTGTTCAGGGATGCTGAGACCCTCTGAGACCCTTGACCATGACCACCAGGAGACACTGCGCCTGCACCAGTATGGGAGAAGCTTCTTGAATCTAATTATAATAGGAAGCGGGGGAAGGTCATGAATATGTAATAGGCATTTATGAATAGGCATGTCTTTACACTATAACTATCTGCTCGTTAGACCATACAGTGTGCGAGTTAGAAGGATTACCCCTTCACACCCGCTGGCGAATAAGCACATACCTACTTTATAACCCTTAATTGAGTCATAGAGTTTGATTCTGCAAAATAAAACGGGACAATGGGAAGATCCATTTCCTTTCATAACTTGGGGAAGAGGTTATGCGGACCACAATGGACATCGGCAAGATGCGTGCGACCAGTTATGTCATCATCGGAGGTATCCAGGTAGCTATGGGCAATACTGTCTGGATCCCATCACAACCGAAACCCAACATCTGGATCATGCTGGCAAACAAGATGGGTCTGGATTCCTTTTGTCTCGCAACTGCATCACTGGAGAACCCGTTTTCAACCTGCCTGGTCGGCCTCCCGTTGGAAGATTACGCACCTGCTTATAACATTGTCAGCAAAACACGAGTGTCCAGCCTCTGCAAAATGAATGGCTCACAGACAATGGCCTTTAGGGTCAACGCATTACCAGAGGCGGAGCTGGAACCTCAAGAGTTGGACTTATTGGGATCGGTATCTATGGACTGCTGTATATATTTTGTAAATGCAAACCCAAAAAGTAGTTGGATTAGAGTACAGACATTAAACACAAGCTTATATGCATATAGAAATGGCACAGCATGGTGTAATGAATCTAGAAAAGTATCGATAGGAGTTGTAAATAATATAGGTGTTATACTATGAAAATTACCTTCTGGTATCTTTTTAATATATGGAGACTGGGCTTGGCCAGGGATCCCCTCTAATGCGATAGGCGGACCCTGCATTTTGGGTTGATTAAACCTACTGACTCCAAACACATCTGTGACATTCATGGCAAAGGACACGAAGCATACACACATATACATCACAATATGACGATAAGGTAGAGTTTTGGAACAGAGGTTAAATAGTTCCCATCTCTTTCTTTATGCCTGGTACATCTGCAGCCAAAGCCCTGGCAACACTAAATAAGTTAGGGTGTTGGTTAGCAAAACAAAGCAATGCTACTTCACTGGCTTTAGGCAGAGTATTATTAGATGTTAATTCTATTAGACACACAACGCTTCAAAATAGAGCAGCAATAGATTTTTTTTGTTATTAGCTCAAGGCCATGGGTCTAAGGACTTCGAAAGAATGTGTTATATGAATTTGTCAGATCACTCAGAAGTGATTCACAAGAGTATTCAGGATTTGAGAGCTGGAGTGAAAAAATTACAAGTGGATGATGGATAGGACTGGTTTGAAGAATTGTTGAATAGTTAGGGTTTTATTGGATGGATCAAATCATTAGTTAAGAAAGGATTGGACTCTATTGGAATATTTTTCTGTATTGTTATTTGCTTACCATGTTTTATGCAGTATGTGCAAAAATTGATTGATAGATCACTTAAAGCAATCATGGTCGTAAACAAAGAAGGAGGAGATGTGGGGCCAGGTGGTGATTTGTTAACTGAAAACAATAAAGATATTATTGCCTTGGTAGGCAGGAGACTGTGGTATACAGAAGAGAGGAGATCGCGGGCCCCTGGTTGTTGCTAAGAGTTGTAGATAATTGTGCTAAAACCAGACTTTGCAAGTTTGGAAAACAAGAAAGCATAACTGAGCTATTTGGGCAAGTGGAAAAGCACTGCCTCAACGAGGCAGGGGTATAAAAAGGATTGCTTTTGCAATCTTTGATCAACACTTGGAGTCCGTGCCTCAATATGCCACAATTGGATCCACAGTTTCCCAATGTTATGGATATTTAAACTATACGAGTGCTGGAAAACAAAGCAGCTGAGCAATTCTAGTGTCCTTTGGTATAAAGCGAGGAGGCATAGGCGTGCAAGCCATTACTTGTATTGTTCCCATAAAATCAGCATCAGTCATTCCTGATAAAACAAAGAATCCTTGCTTTGTGACAGATGATCATCCAATTAACAGTGCACTAAGTCCATTTATGAGCCTAACTGCAGTACTTGTTAGTTCTGTATTGTTGGTGGTGGTCAGTTCCAGTCTTAGGCATATGCATGGTTGCAAAAGTATCAGTTATTAAAGTTATGTTGTGAGATGGAGATCCGACATTTTGGCATGCTGCCATCATCTCAGTAAGTGATGGGGTTTTATTATTTTTTTTTAAAGGCAGTAAAACTTTCTGACAGTCTCAAGGCTAATTGTTTAAGCAAAGCTTCTCTAGCGGTGGTATCGTCTCCCTGCTTATTTAAGGCTTGTAGTTTGTCTAAAAAAGTCATGTATGAACATTAATGTCGAACATTAATGAAAGACTGTACGTGAGTCCCAATGTCCGGGATGTTTCTAAATGCCTTTAATACAATACTCTTTAGTTGTTACAGCCCTTTCGTAGCAAAGGACTATCCTGTGGATGCTGTAAATTATTCATGGCTGCTCTGGCTGCGCTCCAGGTGGGCCGGTGGCTGTCGCAGGAGTTGCAGCGGGGGCAGCCCCCTCCTCGGCCCGCGGCTTGGCGGCAGAGCAGTTAGTACATTCTCTTTTACAGCTTTTCGAGTCTCTGGTGTCCTGTGAATAAATCACATCTAAACCTGGCTCCCAACCCTGTATCCATTTCAAGAAAGTCCTAAGTTGTTACTCAGCATACTTAATCTCCTGTTTCTTCAGGATTAATGTAAAGATGTTAAGTGTAGACTGCTCTTCCGTGGATACTGAAGACTCCATTATGTTCCCATTCTCGGTTACTCACTTTCTTTCAGGCGTTATCGTCCAGACTGCTTCAGTGCTCCTCATTGGCCTTAGTATGTTCAATCGAGCTTTGCTACCATCGCTGCTGCCCAGCAATTCTTCCCCTGAATATCAGGGTTTGCCCCTAGGGTGTGGGTCCCTCACAAGTTGGGCGCCATTTGTAGCGATTAAGTCACAGACCCCATTGAGGTCAGAACGGAATCCCTTTATTGTGTAGAGGCGAAGCCTTATATAGTGTTTCTCTACCTAGCTAGCAGCTACCCCAGTGAGATCCCACAACTACAGTGATAAAGTGCAATGACTACTTGCTACAAATGTGCCCCTTATCTTCATGTTTTCCTACTTTGCTTGTTCTTCTTACGCATTCTTTTCTTACTATCCCACAGGTCTTGCACTAACGATTCTAAAGTCTCAAGCTACCAAGCATGAGAGCACCAGCCGCTTGCTCTGTGTTTGCTGCTGATATTGTGGGCATGCCAAAGGATCGACCCCTTGCCTTGGCATATGCGCAGCAGTGGAATCTTCCATGCCCCCAGCTCCTGCCTATTCAATGCCTGCAACATCAGCCTCAGGCAGCCCTTCTCTTTGCTGTCCTTAATACCCCTTGTGGGAGCCAAATGCACCACGGAGCTCGGCCCTTGCTAGAAAGTGTGTGTGTGTGTGTGTGTGTGCGCGCACATGCGCCAAACCTGCCTCTGTGGCTGTATTTATCAGGGGAAAATGGAATAGTTTTCCACTGTGCTTTGATCTTCCTCACAGCAAGGCTGGAATCTCAAGCATGTTTTCTAGGATGGCCCTGAGTTTATCACAAGTCTATGTTACCTAAACACAAAAGATTCTGCTTGTTAAGCTCACAAGACTAAGTAATGATGAGCATTATTTATGTGTTTTTCTACATCCCAGCTGCAAGGTCACTTGAACATGTTTTACAATTCCTCCTTGTCAGTTTTCTGTTATATTCCCACACCCCTGTTCTTTCTTCATGCCACTCACCACACAGAGACAAAATCCCAGCCTTGTCAAAATTCATGGAGCTGCTTCCTCATCCTCCTGTAAATCCCTCCTTAAGACCCACCACTGCCTCATTGCCTGAAAATCCTGATCATCTGTCAGCCATAAGGAAGGGTAAAGCAAAGACTTCCAACTCTTACAAAGTCTATTTGTTTTCTTACTGCCCCATTCTCCATGTTGGCCTGTGTTCTGGTTTGAGCTAAACTAGAATCAGTTTTCTAACCAGCTAAGCCTTGTCTAAGTAGCTGTATTTTCTGAAAGCAAACTGCATGTTTTTCAGACAGTGTTTCTCTCTAGCAGTGATAACAGGGCACTGGTATGCAGAAAGGTCAGTGCTTATACTTATTCCTATAGAAACCAAGGCCATCCTCAAGCTGGTGTAGTGCCCTAAATGAAAGGGGCAAAAAATGATCACACCTTCAGGGAAGGGCGGACAGGACAGGTGATGCCAAAGTGAGCAACAGAGTATTCCATCCCATACATGTCATACATGGTATAAACCTGAGACATCACAAGGGTCTCACACTCTTCTGCGATGGTCAACATCCAGTGAGGACCTCATATTTCTGTTTGCCCCTGGATTCGTGCATTCCTGAATCCAGTTCCTGTGTCCAGCCTCCCTCCTGCCACTCACCTTGCCTGCCTTGCAGCATTTGTGATGATGTATAATCATTGAGGGATGGTGATGTAATTTTGTATATTTATATATATATTATTATTTCCTTATTAATAGCATTTATTATTATTTCCCTTTCCCTGGAGGTGAGGAGGAAGGGAACTGGGAGCCACACTGCTCAGTTTAAGTTGCCAAAATTGGCCAGGGTGGGGCTGAACCGTGACAGCCTGCTTTTGATATCCACTGTCTTCCAGCTGAGATATGGACTGAAAAATCCTTATGTCTGTCATCTCTGAAAAATATCTATATAGTACCAAGCATAATGGACTTTGGTTCTGGACTGGTGCATTTCAGCACAAACGCAACAGTGACTGGGGTGAAGATGCCAATAATTACAGTACAATAAAATGTAGCATAATGTAATACTGTACAATTGATAATACCAAAATGAACAGTAGTGTGTGTGTGTGTGCACGCACATGCACTAGACAACAAATGACATATAAAGGCTGTTATGTTTACAGAGCCAAGTATGATAAACTTTGGAAATGGAATCAATAAATTTAGGTGTAAATTCAGAATTCTGTATTTGGTTTTCCATTGTTCTTCAATCCCCAGGCAGTCTTTTTGTGTATGAAGCCGTATTAATGTCCTCTTAAGGTACAAAAAGCTGCAGGCTGTGTTTTTGAAGGGGATAGCTATTCATTTTACAAATAAGCAAGGGCAGAGATGAAACTGCACAGCATGTTTAAAATCATGGATTAGACAAAGATCTTTTCTGTACATAACTGCTGAAAGGTGAGAACCAGATACACACTCTCTCAAATTACAAAATCTTATTGCATTCCAAGCTTTGGTTGTTAAAACAAACAACTGGACATTAAATCAGTTAAATATTCAATTTGTGCTTACAAGAGATGTGTTATGTCTGTAGGATGCATCATTAAACTTTGCAGCAGTTCAACAGTGCAATGGGAGTGATGACTGATGACAAAGGCTTTAGTTTAACTGCAAAATGTAGCTATGGGATTTATTTATAGACACAGAACGTACATTTTTCACATACACCAAATTTTTCAGTTAATGGAGTTACTCATGATAGTGGTTGGTACACGGTAGGATTCAACTCCTTGATTCAATACCCCACTCCATGTAGTGCAATGGTTTGTGTCCATTCAGAGCCCCGTTAAGGTAAAACCACGATGCAGCAAGCTTCCTCCTGGACAGCTTCCTTCTGGGTGAATATTTAAAGTTTGCTCATCTTAAGCTCATGAGGTACGACTAGGCCCACTGGCAAAGCTAAAAGCTTGTCTGGACACACATTCATTAACAATCACTTTGCGTGAAGCACCAAAAACAGAGAGGCTGATGCTGTGTGCCCATTAAGAGCCTTTCCACTGGCAGTTACAGAAGTCAAATCATGGTAAAAGAGTTGCCACCAAAAAAATACATTTCTTCACTTTCAGCTTGGGATTGGTAGGGCAAATTTCCAGACTTCCCCGTGTCTCAAAAATATTCTTACTGTTTTGTGTATCACAGAATCATAGAATAGTTTGGGTTGGAAGGGATGTTAAAGATCATTCAGTTCCAATCCCCTGCCATGGGCAGGGACACCTCCCACTAGATCAGGCTGCCCAAGACCCCATCCAACCTGGCCTTAAACGCCTCCAGGGATGGGGCATCCACAACTTCCCTGGTCAACCTGTTCCAGTGTCTCACCACTCTCATGGTGAAGAAATTCTTCCTAATGTCTAGTCTAAATCTGCCCTTCTCCAGCTTATATCCATTCCCCCTTGTCCTATCACCACAAGCTTTTATGAATAGTCCCTCTCCAGCTTTCTTGTAGGCTTCTTTCGGGTACTGGAAGGTTGCTATAAGATCTCCTCGGAGCCTTCTCTTCTCCAGGCTGAACAAGCCCAACTCTCTCAGCCTTTCCTCATAGGGAAGGTGCTCCAGCCCTCTGATCATCTTTGTAGCCCTCCTCTGGACCCGTTCCAACAGATCCATATCCTTCTTATGTTGAGGATTCCAGAACTGGACACAGTACTCCAGGTGAGGTCTCACAAGAGAGGAATAGAGGGGCAGAATCACGATCCTCGACCTACTGGCCACGCTTCTTTGGATGCAACCCGGGATACAGTTGGCCTTCTGGGCTGCAAATGCACATTGCTGGCTTGTGTCAAGCTTCTCATCAACCAGTCCTTCTCTGCAGGGCTGCTCTCAATCACATCATCCTTCACCCTGTATTGAAATCAGGGATTGCCCTGACCCAGGTGTAGGACCTTGCACTTGGCCTTGTTGAACCTCTTGAAATTCACACAGGCCCACTTTTCCAGCCTGCCCAGGTCCCTCTGGATGACATCCCATCCTTCCAGTGTGGCAAGTACACCACTTAGCTTGGTGTCATCTGCAAACTTGCTGAGGGTGCACTCAATCTCGCTGTCGATATCATTGATGAAGATATTAAACAGCATTGCTCCCAGTACGGACCCCTGAGGGACACCACTGGTCACGGATCTCCATCTGGACATGGAGCCATTGACCAGTACTTTCTGAATTCGACCACTCAACAAGTTTCTTATCCACCGAACAGTCCACCCATCAAATCCATATAGAGAAGGATGTTTGGGGGGACCGTGTCAAAGGCTTTACAGAAGTCCAGATAGATCACATCCATAACTCCTTGAAGAGCTGGAAATTTAGGGTTCTGACTATACTCCTCACACACCCCATATTCCTCAGGATGTTGAACTCCACCAGTGTGTGATCACTGCAGCCCAGGTTGCCTCCAATCCTAATGTCACTTATGAGCTCACTTGTATTAGAGACCATCAGGTCCAGTGTTGCATCCCCTCAGGTGGGTGTCTCTATTAGCTGGATTAAGAAATTATCTTCAATGCACTGCAGGGGTCTCCTGGACTGCCTATAGCTTGCTGTGCTACTTTTCCAGCATACGTCAGGGTGGTTGAAGTCTCGCAGCAGGATGAGAGCATGCGAGCTTGTAGCCTCCTGTAGCTGGAGGAAGAAGGCTTCATCGGTTGACTCTCCTTGATCAGGTGGCCTGTAGTATACACCAACCTCAAGGTTCCCGTTGGTTCCTTGGTCTTTTATTCTGACCCACAAGCTTTCAACCTGTTCATGGCTTCTCTTCAATGACAGCTCTTCACATTCTATCCATTTCCTGAGATAGAGGGCAACGCCTCCACACCTCCTTCCCAGTCTGTCCCTTCTGAACATCCTGTAGCCATCGATAGCCACACTCCAGTCATGAGATTTGTCCCACCAAGTTTCCGTGATGGCAACTAGATCATAGCTTTCTAGCACGGTAGCTCCCAACTCCTCCTGCTTGTTACGCAAGCTTCATGCATTTTTATAGAGGCACTTCAGCCGGGCTGCCGGTCGCATTGCCTTCTTAGTGGACCCTTTATTACCTATGAGGTGTTTTGAAGATGTTTCCTCCCTGACACCTACTACCTCACAAGCCTCCCACTCATCTCCACAGGACTTCAGCTGCGTCACGGCATCCCCAGCATGCCCCTGGACAGCAGGTGGAAGGCCCATACCAGCACCCCATCCCTCCAACCATTGTCTGTCCTCCCACTGCTTGTCACAGGCTAGCCTGATGTTATACCCCTCCCCCTTCACATCTAGTTTAAAGTCCTGTCTATGAGTCCTGCAAGCTCCGGGGCAAAGACCCTCCTCCCGCTTTGAGAAAGGTTGTTCCCGTCAAATACTTGTAATCCTGGTGCCATGCCCCTCAGCACCTCATACAACCATCTTTTAAACACCTCCAGGGAAGGTGACTCAACCACCTCCCTGGGCAGCCTGTTCTAGTGCCCAAGGACCCTTTCCGTGAAAAATGTTTTTCTGATGTCCAGCCTAAACCTCCCCTGGCAGAGCTTGAGGCCATTCCCTCTTGTCCTGTCCCCTGTCACTTGGGAGAAGAGGCCAGCACCCTCCTCTCTACAACCTCCTTTCAGGTAGTTGTAGAGAGCAATGAGGTCTCCCCTCAGCCTCCTCTTCTCCAGGCTAAACAACCCCAGCTCTCTCAGCCACTCCTCGTAAAACCTGCTCTCCAGCCCCCTCACCAGCTTTGTTGCTCTTCTCTGGACTCGCTCCAGAGCCTCAACATCCTTCTTGTGGTGAGGGGCCCAGAAATGAACACAGGATTTGAGGAGCGGTCTCACCAGTGCCGAGTACAGAGGGAGAATAACCTCCCTGGACCTGCTGGTCACGCCATTTCTGATACAAGCCAAGATGCTATTGGCCTTCTTGGCCACCTGGGCACACTGCTGGCTCATGTTCAGTCGGCTGTCAACCAACACCCCCAGGTCCTTCTCCTCCAGGCAGCTTTCCAACCAGACTTCTCCTAGTCTGTAGCACTGCATAGGGTTGTTGTGCCCCAAGTGCAGGACCCGGCATTTGGCCTTGTTACACCTCATGCCATTGGTCTCAGCCCAATTGTCATCTAGGAGTCATCATCTAGGAGGGGTATATGAGTTGTTGTCTAGGAGTCGTCATCTAAGAGGATTCTCAGAGTTGTCGTCAAGGAGCCGTCATCTAGCAGTCATTGTCTAAGACCCGTCGTCAAGGAGAAGTCTAAGAGTCATCATCTAGGAGTCATCTTCTAGGAGAAGTCTAGGAGTCGTCATCTAGGAGAGGTCTAGGAGTCGTCATCTAGGATAGGTCTAGGAGTCGTCATCTAGGAGTCATAGTCTAGGAGGAGTATTGGAGTCCTCGTCTAGGAGTTGTCGTCTAGGAGTTGTCTTGGAGGCGTCATCTAGAAGGATCTAGCAGTCGTTGTGTAAGAGGAGTCTATGAGTCTTTGCACACGAGGAGTCTAGGAGTTGTCATCTAGGAGTCGTCGTCTAGGAGTCATCGTCTAGGAGGAGTCTAGGAGCTGTCTTCTAGGAGTCCTCTTCTAGGAGTCATTGTCTAGGAAGAGTCGTCATCTACAAGGAATTTAAGAGTTGCTGTCTAGAAGTCATCATCTAGGAGGAGTTTAGGAGTCGTTGTCTAGGAGCCATCATCAAAGAGGAGTCAAGGAGGAGTCTAGGAGTCGTCATCTAGGAGACGTTTTTTGGGAGCCGTCATCTTGGAGGTGTCTAGGAGTCATCATCTAGGAATCATCGTCTGCTGGTGAGTGGATCTTAACCCAGAGCTGAAGTATAGAAATACAATATTGATAAAATGTGAATAATTTACCCAGATTGTATTGGAAGGCTGTGGCAGGGCAAGGAATCAAGATGGGATCTCACCAGTACACCACATAAAACACAAGGTTATAATTTCTGTCATGGCAAATGAGTCTAATAACCATCAAAGCATAGTGAATATGCAAATCATTGTACCCTGATTGAGTAATAAAATCTATCAACCATACATAATTAGAGGGTTTGCATATTGTATGATTACTGAGACATAAAATCAGAGTGATTATGCAAATCATCCCCTTCAGCCAATCAGACTGAAAGATGTGGGATGTCATCCAGAGGGACCTGGACAGGCTGGAGAAGTGGAGCTGTGAGAACCTCATGAGGTTCAACAGGGCCAAGTGTAAGGTCCTACACCTGGGTCGGGGCAATCCCTGATTTCAATACAGGGTGAAGGGATGGGGGATGATGTGATAGAGAGCTGCCCTGCAGAGAAGGACTTGGGGGTGCTAGTTGATGAGAAGCTCGACACGAATCAGCAGTGTGCACTCGCAGCCCAGAAGGCCAACTGTATCCTGGGCTGCATCAAAAGAAGCATGGCCAGCAGGTCGAGGATCGTGATTCTGCCCCTCTATTCCTCTCTTGTGAGACCTCACCTGGAGTACTGTGTCCAGTTCTGGTATCCTCAACGTAAGAAGGATATGGAGCTGTTGGAACGGGTCCAGAGGAGGGCTACAAGGATGATCAGAGGGCTGGAGCACCTTCCCTATGAGGAAAGGCTGAGAGAGTTGAACTTGTTCAGCCTGGAGAAGAGAAGGCTCCGAGGAGATCTTACAGCAACCTTCCAGTACCTGAAAGGAGCCTACAAGAAAGCTGGAGAGGACTATTCATAAAAGCTTGTGGTGATAGGACAAGGGGGAACGGATATAAGCTGGAGAAGGGCAGATTTAGACTAGACATTAGGAAGAATTTCTTCACCATGAGAGTGGTGAGACACTGGAACAAGTTGCCAAGGGTGGTTGTGGATGCGACATGCCTGGAGGTGTTTAAGGCCAGGTTGGATGTGGCCTTGGGTAACCTGATCTAGTTGGATGTCCTGCCTGTGTAGACATTCTACAGAGAAGAAGGCCTTGATGCTGTGGGACTTATTGATACCGAGCAATTCTAACAAGGCCTTGAAACAGAGAACTGAAAGAAAAACAAAGGCCAGCTCGGTGGGAAGAATCATAGAATCACCAGGTTGGAAGAGACCCACCCGATCATCGAGTCCAACCATTCCTATCAAACACTAAACCATGCCCCTCAGCGCCTCGTCCACCCGTGCCTTAAACACCTCCAGGGAAGGTGACTCAACCACCTCCCTGGGCAGCCTGTTCCAGTGCCCAATGACCCTTTCTGTGAAATTTTTTTTCCTAATGTTCAGCCTAAACCTGAAAAGAGAGCCTTCTGATAAACAAAGGCCAGCTGAAAGGAATACAAGAGCTAGTTTAGTGGGAATAAGTACCAACTGAAAGAAAAACAAAGGAAGAGAAATATCAACATAGCTAATTTTAGTGTAACTTGTTTTTTTAGCATGCGTGGTAGTTTAACCAATAATATGTAAGTAATAGGTTTATGTACATCTACCTTTAGGCAATAATATGCTGTAAATACCCTCGTGGGCCCCCAGTTATGTAACCAAAAAGGGTTTATAAAGAAACAGGTAACTCAATAAAATGTCTTCGAACCATCAGACTGAAGTCCGTGATTTTTATCCCGTCACCTGCCCATGGCAGGGGGATTGGAACTAGATGATCTTTAAGGTCCCTTCCAGCCCTAACTATTCTATGATTCTATGCAAGGGAAAGAATGTGCATTTATGCATCAATAACTATACAGTATCCCTAAGCTCCAGTTATTATTTTTGGTCTTTGACTGCTGAAGTATCCAGAGGCCCCAGTCAATCCGATATAAAATGTAATTGTTTTCTTGTGGATTGTGCTACGAATGTTGACTTCTGCAGTCATTACATTTTGGATAAACAACTGGGATCCAAGCTGATTTCCTGCTAGTACAAAAATGTAAATGAGTATATACTGAATAAATGGGGGGGGGAGGGGAGGAGGAGGATGGGATGGGACACAACACACAGATATTGTCCATAAAATTGAACGTAAAACTTGTACTTTAGCATATAAATGTTATAATTGAGTTAACAACACAAAGTCCAAACGTGGATCAATTTACTATTTATTTAGATAGGAAAGCAAAAGCAGCGCTGGGTGGCCGGGGAGTCGCAGCTCCACCAAGGCTCACAAAGTTAGGTAAGCTGAGCAACCCCTTTTATCCCCCCCCCCGAGTTCGTTTCACATCTTTGAAGATGCCCCCCTGGCTCCTTTAGGGTACATGCAATCTCCATATGGCCAGATAATAAATCAGCTAAGTTTACAGAGTTGTCGCAGTTCAGCAGTCATCAAGGTTGTAGTCCCGTTTCTCATCAAACAATTCCTAACTCCCCTTCCTCCCTTTCTCCTTATCTCTGGGCAATTTGTTCCTTTCTCACACAGGGCCACATTCTTTGAGCTGGCTAATCCACATCTGCTGAGGCCCGAGGTGATTTGTTGCTCTTGACTCTTGCTTCAGGAGGTTTCAGAAGGCTTGGCTGTAAATTCAGTAGATACTATCTATATACAAAACGTATATGGTCATGGTAACCTTTAGCTTTTAATTAAGATAGTATTGTGGCTTCGCCTTTCTTACCAAACAAGATGTTCCTGTGCTTTGAAACAGAAAGATCGCTGCTCGTTTAGTTGGCTTGATCAGCAAATTACTTTCTGTTACTCAATACATAAAGAGATTTATGTTCCTGACTGATTCTGCTGATGTTAGATTATTAAGTGCTGTCCATGAGGGCTCCCTTGCAGGGAGGGTGTGTCTCTGCCAGCTCCTGCAATTTGGAAGATGCAACGTTAAAGTTATTGATGGAGACAGCAAGGCCATACCTTCCTGCTTCACTGAACTCTGACTGACCCAGCAGCCCACTGGCTGAGCAGTAAATTGAGCTTCCCACAGGAAAAGTGGACTGTGTGAGCCATGGGATGCGCACCCACACGTAATTCCTCCCAGCACTCCGCCATGCCTGCGCGGAAGCGCGACAGATGCCATGCCCCTCTTCAAACCACGCCCCCTCTCCATGTCACGTTGTGCTGGGGCAGTGGCTTCTGCCTTGGTGGCGGGTCATGGCGTTCACCCTGTACTCGCTGTTGCAGGCTGCACTTCTCATCGTCAATGCTGTCGCTGTGTTGCACGAGGAGCATTTCCTGCGTCACAGTGAGATGGCAGCCACAGACCAGCCAAGGGGTGGAGCGGGGGGAAGTCTGGGTCAGGCACGGCCGCGGCGGCGCCTCCCCATTGCCCCTAGCCCGGCCTGGAGGGGAGTAGCGGCCCGCAGCCTGGCTGCTGGTACCAACTAAGGATGGCGGTAGCAAGCTCGGCAGGCGTGGGAAGGCCGCCTGGTGCCGCCGAGGTCCCTCTCGACACGACGGGTTTCCCAGGAGCCAGTGGTGACAGGGGACAGGACAAGAGAGAATGGCCTCAAGCTCCACCAGGGGAGGTTTAGGCTGGACATTAGAATCATAGAATCATAGAATAACCAGGTTGGAAGAGACCCACCGGATCATCGAGTACAACCATTCCTATCAAACACTAAACCATTCCCCTTGGCACCTCGTCCACCCGTGCCTTAAACACCTCCAGGGAAGGTGACTCAACCACCTCCCTGGGCAGCCTGTTCCAGTGCCCAATGACCCTTTCTGTGAAGAATTTTTTCCTAATGACCAGCCTAAATCTCCCCTGGTGGAGCTTGAGGCCATTCCCTCTTGTCCTGTCCCCTGTCACTTGGGAGAAGAGGCCAGCACCCTCCTCTCTACAACCTCCTTTCAGGTAGTTGTAGAGAGCAATGAGGTCTCCCCTCAGCCTCCTCTTCTCCAGGCTAAACAACCCCAGCTCTCTCAGCTGCTCCTCATAAGACCTGCTCTCCAGCCCCCTCACCAGTTTTGTTGCTCTTCTCTGGACTCCCTCCAGAGGCTCAACATCCTTCTTGTGGTGAGGGGCCCAGAAGTGAACACAGGATTCAAGGAGCGGTCTCACCAGTGCCGAGTACAGAGGGAGAATAACCTCCCTGGACCTGCTGGTCACGCCGTTTCTGATACAAGCCAAGATGCCTTTGGCCTTCTTGGCCACCTGGGCACACTGCTGGCTCATGTTCAGTCGGCTGTCAACCAACACCCCCAGGTCCCTCTCCTCCAGGCAGCTTTCCAGCCAGACTTCTCCTAGTCTGTAGCACTGCATAGGGTTGTTGTGCCCCAAGTGCAGGACCCAGCACTTGGCCCTGTTAAACCTCATGCCATTGGTCTCAGCCCAGTGGTCCAGCCTGTTCAGATCCCTTTGCAGAGCCTCCCTGCCCTCCAGCAGATCCACACTTCCACCCAGCTTAGTGTCGTCCGCAAACTTGCTAAGGGTGCACTCGATGCCTTCATCCAGGTCATTGATAAAGACATTGAACAGGGCTGGACCCAGCACTGAGCCCTGGGGAACCCCACTTGTCACTGGCCTCCAGCTGGAGTTAACGCCATTTCCCACCACTCTCTGGGCCCGGCCAGCCAACCAGTTTTCCACCCAGGAGAGTGTGCGCCTGTCCAGGTCAGAGGCTGACAGTTTCTCAAGCAGAATGTTGTGAGAAAATGTGTCAAAGGCTTTGCTGAAGTCCAGGAAGACCACATCCACAGCCTTTCCCTCATCCAGCAGCCGAGTCACTTTGTCATAGAAGGCAATCAGGTTAGTTTGGCAAGACCTGCCTTTTGTGGACCCATGTTGACTGGGCCTGATCACCTGGTTCTCTTGCATGTGCTTCATGATAGCACTCAAGGTCACCTGCTCCATGACTTTCCCTGGCACTGAGGTCAGACTGACAGGCCTGTAGTTCCCTGGGTCCTCCCTGCGACCCTTCTTGTAGATGGGCACAACATCAGCCAGCCTCCAGTCCAGTGGGACTTCCCCAGTCTTCCAGGACTGTTGGAAGATGATGGAAAGGGGTTTGGCAAGCACATCCGCCAGCTCCTTCAATACCCTTGGATGAATCCCATCCGGCCCCATAGACTTGTGGGTGTCTAGTTGGGCTAGCAAGGCTCTGACCAACTCCTCTTGGATCATGGGAGCCTCATTATGCTCCTCTTGCTCCTGGGTTTGTACACAGAGGGAACGACTTTCTTTACAATTAAAGATTGAGGCAAAGAAGGCATTACGTACCTCAGCCTTTTCCTCATCCCCTGTCACTGTTGTTCCTTCTGTGTCCAATAGGGACTGTATGGTCTCCCTAGTCCTCCTTTTATTATTTATATATTTATAGAAGGATTTTTTGTTATCTTTCACAGACTTTGCCAATCTGATTTCTAGTTGAGCCTTGGCCCTTCTGATTTTTTCTCTACACAGTCTCACTTCCCTCCTGTAGTCCACCCAAGAGGCCTGTCCCCTCTTCCAGAGCCCATAAACATTTCTCTTCTTCTTGATATCACTCAAGATTTCACTGTTCAACCAAGCTGGCTTTCTCCCCTGCCAGCTTTTTTTCTGGAACATGGGGATGGCTTTCTCCCGAGATGCTAGGATTTCCTTTTTGAAGAGCTCCCAGCCCTCATGGGCTCCCTTGCCCTTAAGGACTGTCTCCCATGAGACTTTGCCAACCAGCCTTCTGAACAGTTCAAGGTCTGCCCTCTGGAAATTTAATGCTACCATCCTACTAACAACCCTCTTCACTACTACTTCAACCCTCTTTCTACTACTTCACCACACACCAGGATGTTTTGATAGTAAGAGGTGGTTTCTCCGATCTTGCAGTGCCCATTTTTGATGAGGTAGCGCTTCTTGGATATGGCTTGCATTGTGCCGTACCAAAAAAAGAACTCCAAGGTTGGGTATCCTTGTCTGTTAAATGAAAAAAACAAAAAACAAACCAAATCACAAAACACCGAAAAGCCACAAAGATCAGCAAAGCCCCAGGAAAAAAATTATCTGTGATCCAGGGATCCCCAATTTCCTGATCCAGAGAGTCCTGACTTCTCCAAGTCAGGCTGAGCTAGGATTTTTGGCAGGAGTGCAAATAGGCAGCAGCTCAAGGAAAAGAAGATGGGACTAACAGGATGGATCAAGCTACTTGTTGGCCTCAGGCAACTAAGCTCATATGAGTGGGAAGCAGCAGCTGGTGAGGCTGTGGGGGAGAGGACTTGCCTACCGCCCCTAGCCTGGTGTCAGCAGGGTGAGGGAGGCCAAAAAGGGAAAAAAATAACTCAAAAATTGTCTCTGGAGAAAATGGCAGGTTGCAGAGTGCAGGTGTGGGTACTGACAGCCACTCCCTTCTCTGCTCCTCTCATCCCTAAAGGAGTGCTGGCTGTGACCTAGCTGGATGCAAAAATCCCTGCGGGGAGGAAGGAGCCACACACTCTGCCTCCACACAGTAGGGAGGGAAGAGTTTCTCCCTTGAAGAGCTTTGTAAACCTTCCATTCTTCTATCACTCTCTGAAAAGTTCTCAAGTCCTTTTTCTATAGCAGTTGCAGAATGATCCTGATTTCGAATCTGTGCTGACCGTTTTCTGTCCTGCAGGTCACTTCTCGGTGCTGAAGCATCACTTCATACCCAACAGTTCTTTGCTATTTTATCTTCTGAATGAACAGGCTGTAATTTGTTTGGGTTTTTTTTTTTATTTTATTTTGGCAGGTATATTTTTAAAGGCCAAATAAACTCATTTTCTGGAATTCAGGGAACCGTAGTGTATTAAAAAGGTCAGGGTTTCCTTTACAGAAACATTGATCTGTCATTGCTGTTGCATTCACCAAAAGGTTTAACAGTTTTCAATATATTGTTTTAAAATCTGATCTTTAAATAAAGCTAATTGGTTTGTAGTTTGTTTTTCTAATGCTACTGATAACCATATTCAAGATGGATCACTTGTTAATATTGCTGATAGCATTTGTTGTATGGCTTGGGGTTTTTTTCTAACATGTATGGCTGGTTTTGTGACAGTTGGCTGGGGAAGTGATCAAGGGATTGGAGGATTTGGTGAGGAACCAGGAATTAAAACACAGCTAATGAACCTTATTCGATCTATACGAACCGTTATGAGAGGTAAGGTGATGATCTTTTGTTTAAACAATATTGTCCATAAAGTTTTGCTTCTGTGCTTTAATGAAATAATCTCAGCATTATTACTTTTTTCTTTCACCAAACAGCTGCTGTTTCTGTTTGTCATTTCCAGTCTGCCCTTCCTTCGTGTTCCTTCCTTCACATGTGGAGTCGGTGTAGGAGAGCGTAGGTCCCAGCTAAGGTGCCCTAAGTTTGATAAAGCGTAAAACATGCTCTGGCTCATGGTGCCATTGCTGCGTCTTGTCTTTCCTTGGAGTTTGGGAACTGGGGGGAACTTGGTGATGAGGCAGAGTGTGCAGTAAGCTTCACTTTGGCTAAATGCAATTTTACATGAAGTAGCTGGTGAGACAAATGCAGTTCCTGGGATTCTTAAAGGTAAACCAGGCTTACATGCCTCAAAGGATGGGGAAAAAGAAATTTGTAAGTTACTGATAGTTTTCCACTATAAAGTACACTAAAAATTCCTTTTATAGGTGATGATAAACAGGAATTAACTAATCTTACCTGTCTTGCTCACTACGGACTAAAAACTGATATGTTTTCTAAATCACAGTAAAGCCAAGGGTAGAAACTAACTTTGAGATGGTTTAGTTTCATTTGGAGAAAGAATAGTTTGGGTTAAAGTTAAAACATGATGGGCTATAGAAAAATATTTATGCTGTTGCTTCCTACTAATTTTTAGTATCCTAGCCTTTGATCCTGACTCCTTTCACTAATCCTGATTTGGCATAGGAAAATCAAGTGTATTTTTTAAGTTTTGATTGATTTTGCTCCTTAAAAGATAGTCTTACTAGGTAATAAGTTCTGTCACTTTATGATGTGCAGAAGAAGGTTTTCATACTTTTCTTTCTCTGCAGTGCCATTAATAGCAGTGAACTCTATTGCAATCGTTCTCCTCCTGTTGTTTGGTTGCAGATACCTGGTGAAAATTTTTGGGGCATCCAAAGAAGCAAGTTGCTAACCACTGCTCTGAGTTTTCTGGCATCCAGCATGGTTTAGCTGTCAAATTTGACATTCAACTTAATAGAAATGATGTCTTTATTATTTTTATCCTATTTCCTAATGTTCATTAAACAAGATACTAGGATCAATGCAACAGTGCTGCAAATATGTTGGACTATGACAAGTTCTATTGCTGCTTGTTAATAGTGTTGACTATTGGAGTACGTGTCTGTTTTACCGTAGAGTGCAACCACAGAGTGCAATCGGTATAAAAGACCAAACTCTAGAATACTCTGTGAAATCAAGTTTTACTTAACTTATTTAAACATTTATTTAAAGGATCTGGCATTGCCTGCAGAGATACAGGGTTAATTCCTGCAGTTTGTCATAAAATTGGTGGAGCCACATGAAGCAAAATGAAAAGAAAAAAACAAAACAAAATGGGGGGGGGGCTCATTGTCTCTCTCTCTCACACACACACAGGCTTCTGGCTACATTGCAGGAAGATAACAGAGCTACAAGTTAGATAGACAGGATTGATTTACTCTGAATTGTTGCAGCTTTTTCCTTGAGACTTTCATATTTGATTTTGACCATCCTCTTTTCAGTGGTCATATGCCCAGTTATCCCAAATAGTCTTGAGATTAGAAATTCTTTGTGATGGCCGCTGTATTTTCCTCAGAATTAGTCAAAATTCCTGACATAATTTAACTGTTTGCTTTGTAACCTTTTCTAATATCCCAGCTAAGGGTGTCCCCTTTTTATGCCAGGCATTTAAAATATCTTGCTCTCTGCAGCCTTACACTCCAAAGCTCTCAGGTAAATTCACCTGTTTGCTGGCTAGTGAACATTTGAGCTGCAAGGATTCAAAGAGATTTCCTAGGGATTCCCATATATCAGGGAGGCCTCTGCTCCAGTGTCAACTAAGTCTCTTACTATTTGCGAGGATTGTTTTTTCCAAAATATTTGAAGCCCCACATGGGGTTGACGGTCCTTATGTGCCCATTGCACTGGAGCTTGGCCATCATTTCATTCAGATTTATTACACCGGACAATCTTCCTAGTCTCTTTCCATAAGTATAAGCCAGAATATGGCTACCAATCCTTGCAATTTGCCCTGGAAAAACTGATCCACCCACAGGGGCACACCATGCACAGATAGGGAGTCCTGTTGTGGTTCAGGAGGAGGTGCCATAGGCTGAGTTACCCCAGGATCTTTGGGTTTAGAATTTTTGCACTTGCCAATCATTTTCAGTGTGCTACTTAGTATTACACCCTTGAGCTGCAAAAGCTGATAAATTTGTGTTCTGAATGTCAGTTTGGAATGCATCTTGCATAAAAGAATCTTAACTCAAAATTAAAACATTTCTTAGAGTCCCCTTCATCCAAGTTCACCCCCAGCACTCCCTGATCGTGCAAATGCACCATCCAAGAGAGCAAGGGTTCCCCTTGCTTCGTCTAAACCTTTTAATTATATCATTTAATTATTTCATATTACTGGAAGAAGGGTAACTTCTTTGTTTTCGTTTTACTTAATGCCTTCTTTGCCTCAGTCTTTAATAGTAAGGAAAGTTGTTCCCTCTGTGTACACACTCAGGAGTTAGAGGAGCAGAACAAAGCTCTCCTGATCCAAGAGGAGGTGGTTAGAGATTTGCTTGCCCAGCTAGACACCCACAAGTCTATGGGGCCGGATGGGATTCACCCAAGGGTATTGAAGGAGCTGGCGGATGTGCTGGCCAAACCCCTTTCCATCATCTTCCAGTGGTCCTGGCTGACTGGGGAAGTTCCACTGGACTGGAGGCTGATGTTGTGCCCATCTACGAGAAGGGTCGCAGGGAGCATCCAGGGAACTACAGGTCTGTCAGTCGGACCTCAGTGCCAGGAAAAGTCATGGAACAGGTGATCTTGAGTGCTATCATGAAGCACATGCAAGAGAAGCGGGTGATCAGGCCCAGTCAACACAGGTTCATGAAAGGCAGGTCTTGCCAAACTGGCCTCTGTCCTGGACAGGAGCACACTCTCCTGGGTGGAAAACTGGTTGGCTGGCCGGGCCCAGAGAGTGGTGGGAAATAGCGTTAACTCCAGCTGGAGGCCAGTGACAAGTGGGGTTCCCCAGGGCTCAGTGCTGGGTCCAGCCCTGTTCAATGTCTTTATCAATGACCTGGATGAAGGCATCGAGTGCACCCTTAGCAAGTTTGCGGACGACACTAAGCTGGGTGGAAGTGTGGATCTGCTGGAGGGTAGAGAGGCTCTGCAAAGGGATCTGAACTGGTTGGACCACTGGGCTGAGACCAATGGCATGAGGTTTAACAGGGCCAAGTGCTGGGTCCTGCACTTGGGGCACAACAACCCTATGCAGTGCTACAGACTAGGAGAAGTCTGGCTGGAAAGCTGCCTGGAGGAGAGGGACCTGGGCGTGTTGGTTGACAGCCAAATGAACATGAGCCAGCAGTGTGCCCAGGTGGCCAAGAAGGCCAATGGCATCTTGGCTTGTATCAGAAACGGCGTGACCAGCAGGTCCAGGGAGGTTATTCTCCCTCTGTACTCGGCACTGGTGAGACCGCTCCTCGAATCCTGTGTTCACTTCTGGGCCCCTCACCACAAGAAGGATGTTGAGGCTCTGGAGGGAGTCCAGAGAAGAGCAACAAAGCTGGTGAAGGGGCTGGAGAACAAGTCTTAGGAGGAATCATAGAATCACCAGGTTGGAAGAGACCCACTGGATCATCAAGTCCAACCATTCCTGTCAAATGCTAAACCATGTCCCTCAGCGCCTCGTCCACTCGTGCCTTAAACACCTCCAGGGAAGGTGACTCAAACATCTCCCTGGGCAGCCTGTTCCAGTGTCCAATGACGGCCGGAGAGGCTGAGGGAGCTGGGGTTGTTTAGCCTGGAGAAGAGGAGGCTGAGGGGAGACCTCATTGCTCTCTACAACTACCTGAAAGGAGGTTGTAGAGAGGAGGGTGCTGACCTCTTCTCCCAAGTGACAGGGGACAGGACAAGAGGGAATCGCCTCAAGCTCTGCCAGGGGAGGTTCAGGGTTGACATCAGGAAAAAATTTTCACATAAAGGGTCCTTGGGCACTGGAACAGGCTGCCCAGTGAGGTGTTTGAATCACCTTCCCTGGAGGTGTTTAAGGGACGGGTGGATGAGGTGCTGAGGGGCATGGTTTAATGATTGATAAGGAATGGTTGGACTCAATGATCCTGTGGGTCTTTTCCCACCTCGTGATTCTGTGATTCTGTAACATTGTGCCCATTTTTAAAAAGAGTAGAAAATATGACCCTGGGAACTACCGATCTGTCAGCCTCACCTCTGTGCCTGGGAAGATCATGGAACAGCTCCTCCTAGAAGCGATGCTAAAGCACATGGAGGACCTGGAGGTGATTAATAGCAGCCAGCATGGCTTCACCAGGGGCAAATCCTGTATGATCAACTTAGTGACTTTCTATGATGGGGTAACCGCAGCAGTGGACATGGGTAAACCAACCGATGTGGGTGGATGGTGTGGTGGATAAGGAAATGGTTGGATTCTCGCATTCAGACAGTAGTGGTCAATGGCTCAAAGTCCAGATGGAGATCTGCGACAAGTGGTTTCCCACTTGGGGGTGCTGGTCGATGAGAAGGTTAACATCAGCCGGCAGTGTGCACTCAGCCCAGAAGGCTAACTGTATCCTGGGCTGCATCCAAAGAAGCGTGGCCAGCAGGTCGAGGGAAGTAATTCTGCCCCTCTATTCCTCTCTTGTGAGACCTCATCTGGAGTACTGTGTCCATTTCTGGAATCCTCAACATAAGAAGGATATGGATCTGTTGGAACGGGTCCAGAGGAGGGCTATAAAGATGATCAGAGGGCTGGAGCATCTTCCCTATGAGGACAGGCTGAGTGAGTTGGGCTTGTTCAGCCTGGAGAAGAGAAGACTCTGAGATCTTATAGCAACCTTCCAGTACCTGAAGGGGGCCTACAAGAAACTCATCGGGAACTGGAACAGGCTGCCCAGGGAGGTGGTTGAGTCACCTTCCCTGGAGGTGTTTAAGGCATGGGTGGACTAGGTGCTAAGGGGCATGGTTTAGTGTTTGATAGGAATGGTTGGACTTGATGATCCAGTGGGTCTCTTCCAACCTGGTTATTCTATGATTCTATGAAAGCTGGGGAGGGACTGTTCACAAAGGCTTGTAGTGAAGGCAATGGATATAAACTAGAGAGGGGCAGATTTAGACTCAACATAAGGAGGAATTTCTTCACTATTAGAGTGGTGAGGCACTGGAACAGGTTGCCCAGGGAAGTTGTGGACACCCCATCCCTGGAGGTGTTCAAGGCCAGGTTGGATGGGGCCTTGGGCAGCCTGATCTAGTGGGATGTCCCTGCCCATGGCAGGGGGGTTGGAACTAGATGAACTTTAAGGTCCCTTCCAACCCAAACTGTTTTGTGATTCTATGATTCATTTAGTTCATGCTCTACCAGGATCCCACTGCATATCTGCTCCTGTAATCACCGAATGCACTTTCTTATGAATTACTTGTCCCTTCCTTTTCTTGTATTTATACTGTGCAACCTGTACTGCATCTCTTTCAGCTATGGTCTGTCTGATAAGCTTGCAACTTATTCTGACACTGTAACATTATGATTTGATTATGCAAATCAATAATCTGTCGCTCCATGTGGGAGTGTTCTGAGAAGAGCCGTTGTCTTTGCTGGTGCTGCCTCTGATATGCTGTTAACAAGATCCATCCCTGCTGTTGCCCCATACTCACACTATCTTTCCTTTTTCATTAGGTAGTTTCTGCATACATTTTAACACATCTAATGGTTAAACCTTGTTTACTTGTTCTTCCCAATATTCACACAGTCCTCCCACTCAAGTGCTAAGGAACTATGGAGGGGTCTTCCCCTCACTTATCCTCTTGCTTAGATTTAAACAAAAATGGCTTTTTATTCTGTATCCTGCCGACTATGCCAAATGTTTTACTACAGTGTGCTAACCAATCAGCACAGTGTGCAATCAGGACAGATGGCCCAAACTCTTGAATACTCCGTGAAATCAAGTTTTACTTAACTTAATTCAACAAGAAAGGTAACAAATGATTAGTAGTGATTAACAACAAGTTAACAATAACAGCTTTCAAGGCAATGTGTCTGATCATTACTACAAGAGAATAAGTTCAGTAATTAAGAAAGATACATCACCAATTGCCCTATTATCATCATCCAGATCCAAAGTCACTGGGGAGCCCCGTTGCAGTGAGGATTTGGAGAGCCTGTCCTGGCAATTGGGGGGTCCTATGTAGTGCTTCCACTCATAGGCGAGGACTCCAAAACCACTGCAAGAGGGTCCAGCTTTTATATTGTTCAATAAACAACTTGCATAATTCTAAAATTGTGGAATCTCTGGTCTCGGCTACCTGGTTGGCCTCCCTCCTGGAGCCTGGCCAGAGTCCAGGGAGGGAAATCAAGGTAGCTGCTGGATATCTCTTATCTTTGATCTAAGGGGGCTGTTGAGATGTCTGCCATGCTGATTGGTCAGCCAAGGTGTGGATGGACAATCAGAATGTAATCACAGGCCATCCATGAGCTCAGGGACTGTTGCTTATCTTTATAATGTACCTTCTCAGTGTCCTGTGCACACTGAAGAAGCAACAATTAAAATGGCACAGCCCAATTCTACTGATAATGCAACTATAACGCATCTTCTCATCTTCTTCACAATTAAAACAGCACAGCACAATTCTGCTGATCATAGCAATGCGAGAAGTTACAATTAAACAGTACACATAGCAATGCAATATGAATTATCCACGAGTCACCTATTTTGTTTTAGGCTTGTTGATCAGGCCCTGTCACTTCAGCATCTTAACACATTGCAATAATTGTCAATAGGATGTGATTTTTAAATGTCTCATTACTCAGGGATGAAATTCCTTCAGTACACTTCCCAATTGATTTTTAAATTAAGAAAAACAATGGTGGTTTTTATTTCAATTACTACCCCAGTACTATTTAAGAGAATATGAATTAGGCTCTGAAAACATGTTACAAATTATTGAAATACAGTTGTGATATTGAGGGAGATAAAACCGGTTGGGTGAAGTCCTGATTCAGTTCATGCTGTAAGTCGAATTTTCCTGGTTCGAGAACAGGATTTTTCTCTTGGTGTTTGATAGACTTATCAAATCAGTAATGTTTCATGCTAATGGTGAAGTAGGTTGAAAATAGGTGGAATTGCTATGCAAAATCTAAAAAAGCTGTAGCTAAAGCTGGGCAATTCCATGTTCATTTAGACTAGCAAGTGATAGTAGTGATTAGCATTTGTACTGTTCTGTCAAGGTTTATTATACTTTTAAAAATGTGTGTTAAGTTTCTGCACGGTGATTAGTGTGTTAGAAGTGGGGAACCATTTGTATTCTGAGCTTCTTGGGAAATGTGGGAGGGGTGTACTGTGCCCTTTTCAAATGCAATTCTTTGCTAAAAATCAGCAAATCTGCAACCTCTTCTGTTACTGCTTCATCTTCCCCTACCCTCCTCTTCCTTAGTTTCAATTTCAGTAAGTTGTTAATTTAAACATGGGCATGATCTTGTAGTTCTATCACAGAGATGACTCCCAATTGCTTTGGTACAAATCTTGTCTCAATTACGGCTGCTGAGCTAGGTCCAACATTATATAGCAAGTCTGAATTGAAGAAGGCTGATTGTACCTTTTTTGAAAAGATAGAAGTCTTACGTCTCTTCCTCTGCTAAAGTGCTTTAACTTATTTTTAAAGAGGGAAGGCCAAAGGAAACTCAGCATTTTCATTATTTTAAAACAGCTTAGTTTATAATCTCTTATTACGACATCTTGATGACTAAAGCGTACACTGTTGTATACAAAGATAAACCTGTAAATTAATTTAATGATCTTCAATTGCAGTGTTTTGCAGAGCAGAGTACATCCAGGAGGAAAGTTTAATGTTTCCTTTTTTTTAGTGAAAACTTGTAAATAAATTCTGAATTTCTAAGTTAAGCACTCTATTTCATAACTCGCTTTATATCTGTGTACAGTGGGAGTATCTCAAAACTCAACTTCATCCTGTTCCAGATACCAGAGTTACTGTTCTTTCATGAAATATTTTTTTCTCACCCTTGTGGCAAGGATCATCTCTTTGCTATGAAGCTGTATTTTGGTTTATGTAGAAAACCTAATGAGCCATGGTAACGTTGGCCAGGGGCAGAGGAGGATCATGCTAGGCTTTAAATCCTAAAGTAGGTAGATCTATTATAAAGTTTTTCTTATAATAATCTTTGTGTAGTTTAGAGGTAACAAGGGTACAGTCTGGATCAGTTATTTTCATATATCTGTCTTTCATGGAAACTGGACAGTATGTATGTGGACCAGATAAAACATGGAAGGTGCATAGACCCTTTTGTATAATTTTTGTAAAAAGGAGTGGTAGATATTTCCATTGCTGATGCATTGGACTGGAGTACTGAATGGTTTGAAGCACAGCTTACATATGTTTTCCTTTTTATATATAGAATCATAGAATAACCAGGTTGGAAGAGACCCACCAGATCATCGAGTCCAACCATTCCTATCAAACACTAAACCATGCCCCTTAGCACCTCGTCCACCCATGCCTTAAACACCTCCAGGGAAGGTGAATCAACCACCCCCCTGGGCAGCCTGTTCCAGTGCCCAATGACCCTTTCTGTGAAAAATTTTTTCCTAATGCCCAGCCTAAATCTCCCCTGGCAGAGCTTGAGGCCATTCCCTCTTGTCCTGTCCCCTGTCACTTGGGAGAAGAGGCCAGCACCCTCCTCTCTACAACCTCCTTTCAGGTAGTTGTAGAGAGCAATGAGGTCTCCCCTCAGCCTCCTCTTCTCCAGGCTAAACAACCCCAGCTCTCTCAGCCGCTCCTCATAAGGCCTGTTCTCCAGCCCCCTCACCAGCTTTGTTGCTCTTCTCTGGACTCGCTCCAGAGCCTCAACATCCTTCTTGTGGTAAAGGGCCCAGAAGTGAACACAGTATTCGAGGAGCGGTCTCACCAGTGCCGAGTACAGAGGGAGAATAACCTCCCTGGACCTGCTGGTCACACCGTTTCTGATACAAGCCAAGATGCCATTGGCCTTCTTGGCCACCTGGGCACACTGCTGGCTCATGTTCAGTCGGCAGTCAACCAACACCCCCAGGTCCCTCTCCTCCAGGCAGCTTTCCAGCCAGACTTCTCCTAGTCTGTAGCACTGCATAGGGTTGTTGTGCCCCAAGTGCAGGACCCGGCATTTGGCCTTGTTAAACCTCATGCCGTTGGACTCAGCCCAGTGGTCCAGCCTGTTCAGATCCCTTTGCAGAGCCTCCCTACCCTCCAGCAGATCGAAATATACTGACTGTTAAAACACTAGTTCTTACTAAAATAAAAAGGAGTACTAAAGATTGCAAGCAGCAACTTTAAAAACAGCTAAAAAGTGATTTCTCCATTTTCCCCATCTTTCTGTCCTTTCAGAAAAGCTGATGTTTCAGTGCATGGCTTACAGCACATGGATAGATCACTTAAAACTCAGGCACACACAGTAAAAAGGACCAGTGGTTCTGTGCAGCAGGAATCCTGTGTTTGAGGCAAAAATCGAACATGTTTTACCTGGCAGATGCAAGATAGTGATTCAAAGTGAAGCAGCAGCTGAAGATCAGGTCTCACAGGGAACAGGTGGGGAAGAGGGCAAAAGGGTAACCAACAAACAGGCAGAGAAGGAAGGAGTGTAGAAACATCAAGGGAGTAACTGCACTGCTGCCTCCTGTGGCTTTGAGTAGTTCTGCTGTGACCAAGTTTAAACAAGATGAAGCACCCTCAAACCTGGCAGAGGCTCGGGTTCTTCAATAACAGGGAACAAACAAAAAAAAATTTCCACCTGGCAAAGAGCTCTGTGTGCAGTGTAGCCAGCGCTACAGTAGTTGCTTCAAACCATGCATTATTGGTGCAGAAATGACAATAACTAGAACATTTTACAGATCAGGATAAGGACTAAGGCTTTCCAGTGTAGAATAATTTGTTCTAGTAAGGATTTGTAAGCAAAAGATGCTTTCACAGCAGAAGATCACAGTGTGGCAGTCCCAGTTGTGGCTGGCTATGTAGTGAAAATGAAGCTTGTGGGATGCTTCACAGAGACTTTGGTGCAAATACAGACAGGAATAAAGGATGAATTCTGTATACCTGTACCGTTAAAGGTTTTGTTTTGAAGGGTATGGGGACAGGCAAAGGGAAAAGTAGGAAAGTAATGGGTTTATACACAAGTAAAGGAATATCAAACTCACTTTAATTATCCTTGACATCTCACCTTAGGTTGCAATGTTACAAATTTAGAATTGTACTATCTATATATACATTGTATTATCTATCTATCTATATCCTCTATACCTTGGATTTTTTTGATGTACCTGTAGTGATTAAGGCACAGAACCCGTCGATGAGGCAACAATCGAGATCACTTTATTTAGAGAATGCAAACCTTATATAGTGCCTCTGTATCCAGTAACAGCTATCCCAGTGAACTTCCACCCGTGAGAATCCCACAGTACAGCGACAGAGTGCAACCCTGTTTTCCACAGATGTGCCCCTTATCTTCATGTTTTCTGCCTAGTGCATTCCTTTCCTATTAACCCCTGGGCCTTAATAAAGATTCCAAGGTCTCAACAAGCTAGCAAGCATGAGAACATCAGCCGTTTTTTCTGTGCTTGCTGCTAATACCGCAGGTACACCAAGGCATCGGCCGTTTGCCCCAGCATACACGCAAAACTGGAATCTTTATGCCCACATGTACCATCACAATATAAAGCTGTGAATGTAAATCATACTTAATTCATCGACGTGCCCTCATTTCTTAAGAAATCCTAATGGCAGTGCTGCCTATAGCTTAAACTGCAACTGCACCTACCGCTGTTTTCTGTATGCAGCCTCTCCTGCAGAGGAGCACAGCATCCTCCGCTGCCATCACAGCTCGAGCGTGGCCTCCACAACCTGGGGCTTGCTACCGTCACAGGCCAAGCACAGTCCTTACAATTATACCTTCCCAATAGAGCAGCTGTGGGGAGCTGATCTTCACAACACCCACGAATACCTCGCTGAGCAGCTTCAGGAAGCGCGCAGCAGCCGTACCGCCGGATAAGCAGGCCCGCTCTTTCCCAGCGTGCAGACGGAGGCCGGTGGAACACCTGGCCCATAACACTTCCTGCCCTCCCCACTAAGGCGCTGCGCGCCTCCGGGACTTCAGCACTGCCGTGAGCTGTCCATTGCGCTGCCTGTCGCGACTGCCGGAGCCCAGCCAGGGACACCGGCACTTGAGGGCTGAACGCTGCCGCGGTTCCGCGCTTGGCCGCGGCTACGGCTGCCGTCCCCGGTAGCAGGCGGGCGCCAGAGCTGAGCCGGCCAGTCCCAGCTCCGGAGGACCCAGTGGGGCGGGGTGATGGCGAGAGCCAGGTTAGTTTCGGGGAGGGGACGCTAACGCTGCGGCTGCGGCTCCATCGTCCTAGTGGCCTCCGCCGTCTTCGGGTGTGAATGGGCGGGCGGAACCATCCGCGCCACAGGAAAGGGGAGACCGCCGAGCTTGGAGACTCCCCCTCCAGAGAATGGACCAGTCCGCCTACCCATTGTAAACTGGCAGAAAGATGCAGTACTATCTCCTTGGCAGGAGGTGGTTGTAACTTCATGCTGCTACTCACCTCCAAACCTCCAGGCAGTAAACTGGACAGAAGAAATAGCTTCTGTAGAATCGCAAGACAAACTGTTTTCTAAAGCTACTGATTCTCCTTTGATTCCTACTGAGCCATGCTTGATTCCTACTGAGCCATGCTCATACAGACCCTGTCCTGGCTTTGGCAAGGGAAGGATGTTAGAGAAGGGATAAGGTGCAGAGGGAGGCTGGTGTGGTTTGTCAGCTTCAACCTGCTGTCACAGGTATGGAGAACAGGTGTCATTTCACTGCAAAGAACAGCCAAGTCTTTTTCCTTAGGAGTTTGAAAAAAATATTCTCTCATACTCTTTTCTGCTAATCCATGTCACTATTCCTCCTAATGAGAAGCTGAAATGATTAGCATGCAGCTTGCTTAGGGGACAAGTGGATAGATTCAATTTTTAGTATTGCTTCTCAGTATTGAGGTCCATAGGGAAAAAAAGTTAATTTTTATTTTGTTAGCAACCAGGGGACTTTTTTTACCAGTTCATACTTGTGAAGGGTCAGTGGATCTGACAAATAAGAGAAAGAAGTGGCAGGTGCAAGCAAGTCCCCAGCATTGACCAACTTTGTTCTGATGTTCTTTGTGCAGTCATGATGCCAGTGTTTGTAGCAACAAACAGAGAAAGTGATCTGGAATACAGGTCTGGTTTATTTATTACCTAGTTTGAATTAAAAGGCTTTTCAAACTTTTTCATCGTAGATGTGTTTGTTACTACTATGGAGTTTGGAATCCTTATTTCCTCCCAGACTTTTACTGGCAGAAGCAAAGCAAGGGAGACTTGGTCTTGTTCCGGTAGCTGTAATTCCATAGAAGTTAACAACTTCATGATTCTTGTGTGGCACCAGCAGTCTGGGATGTATATAGTCTTTTCATCTGCAGCCTTTACACAAGCTGTCCTTTTTCAGTCCTAAAAAGACATATAGGTGTGTAAATAGAAAGGTGCTGTGGCAAATTTGCTTTTGCTTCATCCATCAGGCTGCACAGTGCTCTGGTTACCATTTGATTTGTGACAAACACAACGAAGGAGTGCAAGAGAGACCTGCTTGGAGAGGCTGATGAAACTGGGATTTGACATTGCAGAAAATGAGATCTTCACACCTCTGACAGCAGCCCGAAATCTCCTGGAGCAAAAGAAGATGCAGCCTCTCATCCTGGTGGACAATAAAGCCCTAACTGATTTCACAGACCATGTGATCAGAAAACAGCATGGGGGAAGCTATGGAACAACTAAGGAAACAACACTCTGCTTTGTAGAATGAGAGTAATATATGTTGCAGCGATGAAGGAGACACAGACCTTGCAGTTTTCTTTAAGCATATTCTTAAAGCATTCAGGGAGGAAGTGAGATTGTGCAGAGGAAAAATCAAAAGGGCTAAAGCCCAACTAGAGCTCAGATTGGCCAAGTCAGTGAAAGTAACAAAAAATCTTTCTATAAATACATTAACAATAAAAGGAGGACCAGAGAGAATATTCAGTCCCTATTGGATGCAAATGGAACAACTGTGACAAAGGATGAGGACAAGGCTGAGGTACTTAATGCGGGGTTGTGGGAAGGATCTAGGGAACTACAGGCCTGTCAGTCTGACCTCAGTGCCAGGGAAGGTCATGGAACAGGTGATCTTGAGTGCCATCATGAAGCACATGCAAGAGAACCGGGTGATCAGGCCCAGTCTACACAAGTTCATGAAAGGCAGGTCTTGCCAAACAAACCTGATCACCTTCTATGACAAAGTGACTCGACTACTGGATGAGGGAAAGGCTGTGGATGTATCTTCCTGGACTTCAGTAAAGCCTTTGACACAGTTTCTCCCAGCATTCTGCTTGAGAAACTGTCAGCCTCTGGCCTAGACAGGTGCACACTCTTCTGGGTGAAAACTGGATGGATGGCTGGGCCCAGAGAGTGGTGGTAAATGGCGTTAACTCCAGCTGGAGGCCAGTTACAAGTGGGGTTCTGTTGGGAAATGGTTAAGTGAACAAGGCCCTTGAAGGAGCTGTATAAACAATCTCGCTGTTAAATGATGAGCTGAGAGCAGGTGGCTGTACAAGCAATTCTTTTTGATAACATTAAGCCTTACTCTAAGATAAGTCAGCACATAGTTTAGAAAACTTTAATCAAAACAGGGCGTTGTGTCCTTGAACATAGAAACTGTAGCAGGATGTTAGAAGCAAAATAGCACGTAGTAGTTAATGAATATTAACATGGGGGCAATATGAATATAGCCAATGAATATGTATTTGCATGCTGTTACTAACCAATGAAATTGTAATACGATGATGTAATCGAGTATAAGGAAAGTATATAACCTAACTTCTTTTGAATAAAGTTGACCTTGCTTTATCAATCATATTGATTTGACCGCTTGGTTCCTCCCGTCCTGGCATTTTGGTGCCCGAACAAGGGACAAGAAAAGGCATTTTGGTAAGACCGGAAAAACGGCGGGAGCTCGGAAAAGCACCGGTAGCAGCGACCGGGGGGCAAAAATCGACCCCTGGCTGGAACAGAAGTACGCGATCCGTGCCTGAAACGACCTCATAGAAGGGGTTCGCCGTCCAAGGAGGGCTACTGCGAGTGTAAGGCTGCACCTTTTTTTTGTGTTGTTAGAGTTACCGGTAACCATGGAAAAGCAAGTAGCCCTCGATTTATTGCAACACTTTTTAGAAAAGCGAAAAGTACCGGACATTAGTCCAAAGAAGGATTTGCTAGGACTGATAGCATATGGGATGAGTCTCGGGTGTTTTCAGGATCCTGGGCTGTTGTTTAATGATATAGCCTGGCGAGAGTTTGTTGATAAGTTATGGGATAAGGTTATCGATGAAGATAAGACTGCGAAAAAGTTAATGAAACAGTGGTGAGCAGTCACTAACTCTTTAAAACAGTATCATGCAGAAAAAAAGTTGCAGCGATAGCCACTAACCAGCTGGAAGGTATCCAATCCGAGCCGGGGCGGTTTGTTCTGGGTAGCGACTACATTTCGGAGCCACCAATTGGCTCTACTGTTATATTGGGACCCTCGACTCCTGCCAAAGGAGAGGTTCAAGCACCTGTGCCGTCAGCTCCTCCAGAGTTAGATAATGATCTTTTATCTGATAGTGAAGAGAGGGAGTTAGAGGAAGAAGCAGCGAAATACCATGAAAAGAACCAAGCCGCCTGGCTGAGGGCCGCTACCCCACCCCTCCAGCTCCCACGGAGCGGTTCACCGCGGGGGGGGCCTTTGCCCTGGGCTGAGGGGGGGCCGCCTACTACTGCTGTGAAACCCAAGCAGTTTCAGCATTGCAGAAGGGACTGTTAACAGATACGATAAGAAATGACTTGATTAAACAATGTTAGCAGCAGTTCAAGAATCAAAACAGTTTGCATAATGCAATTTTACAACAGATGCGGCCTTTTGGTTTATCGAACACTTATAAAGATACTGGATGTTGGAAAGTTGAAACAGGCATGACCCATATATGGTGTTTATAGATACATCAAAGGATGTGCTCGACAAGCAGGTAGACAACTGAGCAGTTACAGAAGCCTTAGTTTTACAATCAGTGATAAAAAATCCTAATGATGAATGTAGAAAGATATGATGCAGTCTGAAAACTCCTACGACGACAGCTGGGATCATTTACCTATTAAGCACAGCTGGTAGCTGCTGCCCTGACTGTAATCTGGGACAGAAATACGTTCTGTCAGAGACGCGGCAAAGAGAGACATTTTAAAAGAGACTGCCACACACAACACCAGGAGAGAGGGCCTAAAAACTGCCCTCAGTGTGGAAAGGGCAAACATTTTACCTGTTGGTGTAAATCAAAATGGGATAAGAATGGGACAGTATTGTCAGAAAACCAGGAGCAAAGCATGGTTCGGAGGCGCGTACCGACACAGACGCCTCCGCAGCAAGCAGCAGCTCTCACCTCAGAGCAAGAACCAGAGGCACCACCGAGATAGATGTGATTACCACCATCACAGCAGTGCTGCAATCGTCTGCACTTCACACAATACCATGGAACGTAAAAGGACCATTGGAGGGTGGCTTTACTAACTTGTAATTAGAATGATTGTTGATAATTCGATTGGGAATCTTTGTTTTACCTGGGGTCATTGATGCAGGCTGTACTGGAATGATTCAAGCAAGGGTATGGATGCTGTCTCTACTAGTGTTATGAACACCATTTCCACTAGTATTAATACCAACAGATAGCCGGATAGTGTATTTAATTTTATTCAAAGCAGTTGTGTTCCAAGCTGACTCTGTAGAGCATGGCTCACAAAGATTTGAGTCCATAAGAATCCCTGAAATATATTTGGCTTAGTCCCTACAAACTCAGCCTCTTATGTTGAAGTGTAGTGTAACCCTTAGTTGTGCACGTTCCACTAATCTTGTGGGGGAGAGATGTGTTAAATGCAATGGGAATAGACATTGGAATTATGAACGAGTGAAAAATTGGGTACATTTCAAAATTTAGTGGAAGAGCAAATAGATCACGGGCATACAGTCCCATTTAATAGTCCTTGGAACGCACCTGTATTGGTGATAAAAAAAAAGAAATCTGGAAAATGGCATTATTCACATGACTTTTCTAGACAAACTACAAGAGGCCTTAAATAAGCAAGCAGACAATATCGCCGCTAGATAAGTGTTGCTTAAATGATCAGCCTTAAAGAATGCAAAGATGGACTTAGTGCATTGTTAATTGCATGATCACCTGTTACAAAGATTGCTTGTTTTACCAGAATTGACTGATGCTGACTTTATGAGAGCGATGCAAGTAATAGCTTGAATGCCTATGCCTCCTGACTTTATATCAAAGGGCACTAGAATCATTCAACTGATTTGTTTTTCAGCAGTTGTACCCCATGAAGAGACAGAGGCTGTGGTTCAACTGACCAGTCCGTGATTCTATCAATACAGAAACTACAAAAGACTACCATAAGTGAAATATTTGTTAGACAATCGATATAAGCCTTATTAGATAATGCATCTACGTATTTTAAGTGTTGTATGTTCCCAGTACCATGTGTAGTTTAAATATCCGTCGTGTGCGTGTGTGTTTGAAGTACTTCAAATGTTTGTAAGACTTACAACTTGGTTTTGATTAATCTTGAAAATATATCTCTGGGACCTTTCAATCTCAAATGTCCACTAAGCCGGCAAACAGGTAAATTTGCCTGGGGATCTTTGGAATGAAAGGCTTCAGAAGGAAAAGTTTTAAACTATCTAGCAAAACATGCAGCTGTATGTGTGTGAGTGCGCACACACACACACACACTCCCTTCTCCTTCCTTTCTAAGTTTTTTTTTTTCTTTCAGCTTTGCAGAACTCCAGAGGAGTTAACGGTGTTATCTCTCTAGGGGAATGCCAATTTGTGAGAACACTCTGCATTCCAGTGTCACTGGAACTAGTCAGCAGCTGCTGGGTCCTAGTGCAGACAACCTTTAGGGATAATTGAGGCAATGATAGAGGAAAATTCAAAAGCTTCATTACGAATTATTGAGTGGATATTTTGCCACACTAACCCCAAAAAACATAGTCACTAGATTTGAAATGATTACAATGATAATCACCGGGGGAAGAAAAAAGAAGTGTTCAGTTATTAGCCCAAAACTCGACAATCATTTATATCCCAATGACAAAAGAATATGCTAAGTGCTGCATGGCAAATATTTT